>NC_079396.1:28996910-29086910 GCF_029220125.1 Pseudoliparis swirei
TAGGTCAACTCCTTATTATCAGGCTTCTCTATAAGTCTCTTAGGTCAACTCCTTATTATCAGGCTGCTCTATAAGTCTCTTTGGTCAACTCCTTATTGTCAGGCTGCTCTATAAGTCTCTTAAGTCAACTCCTTATTATCAGGCTGCTCTATAAGTCTCTTAGGTCAACTCCTTATTATCAGGCTGCTCTATAAGTCTCTTAGGTCAACTCCTTATTATCAGGCTGCTCTATAAGTCTCTTAGTTCAACTCCTTATTATCAGGCTGCTCTATAAGTCTCTTAGGTCAACTCCTTATTATCAGGCTGCTCTATAAGTCTCTTAGGTCAACTCCTTATTATCAGGCTGCTCTATAAGTCTCTTAAGTCAACTCCTTATGATCAGGCTGCTCTATAAGTCTCTTAAGTCAACTCCTTTATCAGGCTGCTCTATAAGTCTCTTAGGTCAACTCCTTATTATCAGGCTGCTCTATAAGTCTCTGAGGTCAACTCCTTATTATCAGGCTGCTCTATAAGTCTCTTTAGTCAACTCCTTATTATCAGGCTGCTCTATCAGTCTCTTAGGTCAACTCCTTATTATCAGGCTGCTCTATACGTCTCTTAGGTCAACTCCTTATGATCAGGCTGCTCTATAAGTCTCTTAGGTCAACTCCTTGTATCAGGCTGCTCTATAAGTCTCTTGGTCAACTCCTTATTATCAGGCTGCTCTATAAGTCTCTTAGGTCAACTCCTTATTATCAGGCTGCTCTATAAGTCTCTTAAGTCAACTCCTTATTATCAGGCTGCTCTATAAGTCTCTTAGGTCAACTCCTTTTTATCAGGCTGCTCTATAAGTCTCTTAGGTCAACTCCTTATTAGCAGGCTGCTCTATACGTCTCTTAGGTCAACTCCTTATTATCAGGCTGCTCTAGAAGTCTCTTAAGTCAACTCCTTATGGTCAGGCTGCTCTATAAGTCTCTTAGGTCAACTCCTTATTATCAGGCTGCTCTATAAGTCTCTTAGGTCAACTCCTTATCAGGCTGCTCTATACGTCTCTTAGGTCAACTCCTTATCAGGCTGCTCTATACGTCTCTTAGGTCAACTCCTTATTATCAGGCTGCTCTATAAGTCTCTTAGGTCAACTCCTTATTATCAGGCTGCTCTATAAGTCTCTTAGGTCAACTCCTTATTATCAGGCTGCTCTATAAGTCTCTTTAGTCAACTCTTATTATCAGGCTGCTCCATAAGTCTCTTAAGTCAACTCCTTATTATCAGGCTGCTCTATAAGTCTCTTAGGTCAACTCCTTATTATCAGGCTGCTCTATAAGTCTCTTAGGTCAACTCCTTATTATCAGGCTGCTCTATAAGTCTCTTCGGTCAACTCCTTATTATCAGGCTGCTCTATAAGTCTCTTAAGTCAACTCCTTATTATCAGGCTGCTCTATAAGTCACTTAAGTCAACTCCTTATCAGGCTGCTCTATAAGTCTCTTCGGTCAACTCCTTATTATCAGGCTGCTCTATAAGTCTCTTAGGTCAACTCCTTATTATCAGGCTGCTCTATAAGTCTCTTAGGTCAACTCCTTATCAGGCTGCTCTATAAGTCTCTTAGGTCAACTCCTTATTATCAGGCTGCTCTATAAGTCTCTTAAGTCAACTCCTTGTTATCAGGCTGCTCTATAAGTCTCTTAGGTCAACTCCTTATTATCAGGCTGCTCTATAAGTCTCTTAGGTCAACTCCTTATTATCAGGCTGCTCTATAAGTCTCTTAAGTCAACTCCTTATTATCAGGCTGCTCTATAAGTCTCTTAGGTCAACTCCTTATTATCAGGCTGCTCTATAGGTCTCTTAGGTCAACTCCTTATTATCAGGCTGCTCTATAAGTCTCTTGGGTCAACTCCTTATTATCAGGCTGCTCTATAAGTCTCTTAGGTCAACTCCTTGTTATCAGGCTGCTCTATAAGTCTCTTAGGTCAACTCCTTGTTATCAGGCTGCTCTATAAGTCTCTTAGGTCAACTCCTTATTATCAGGCTGCTCTATAAGTCTCTTAGGTCAACTCAGGCTGCTCTATAAGTCTCTTAGGTCAACAGGCTGCTCTATAAGTATCTTCGGTCAACTCCTTTTGATCAGGCTGCTCTATAAGTCTCTTGTCAACTCCAGGCTGCTCTATAAGTCTCTTAAGTCAACTCCTTATTATCAGGCTGCTCTATAAGTCTCTTAGGTCAACACCTTATGATCAGGCTGCTCTATAAGTCTCTTAAGTCAACTCCTTATTATCAGGCTGCTCTATAAGTCTCTTAGGTCAACTCCTTATTAGGCTGCTCTATAAGTCTCTTAGGTCAACTCCTTATTAGGCTGCTCTATAAGTCTCTTAGGTCAGTCTCTTAGGTCAACTCCTTATTATCAGGCTGCTCTATAAGTCTCTTAAGTCAACTCCTTATTATCAGGCTGCTCTATAAGTCTCTTAGGCCAACTCCTTATTATCAGGCTGCTCTATAAGTCTCTTAAGTCAACTCCTTTTTATCAGGCTGCTCTATAAGTGCAGGCCGTGGTGACGTGGTTACCTTCCAGGGCGAGGGCCTTGTGGAGGGTCCTGGTTGCGTCCTCCAGCTGGACTGGCCCGACTTGGTGGGTGACTCGCTCGCGGTAGGTGGGCGGGGCTCCGAGCGGCTGTGGAAGCAGCTCATGCTGCGATGCGATTGGACAGGGCTGCTGCAGGTGCAGCTGCTGCTGTTTCCCCCAAACGTAGTCCAGCAGGACGTCGCTGTACGCCCCCTCCTCCCTCCACTCCCTCTAGCCCTCCCCCGCCCTCAGATGGGCCGGAGGAGGAGTCCTGGGAGCGGGGGGGTGGAGGATGGAGGGGGAGGGGCTTGAGGGTCTGAAGAGTCTCTGGCAGGTCAGTCCTGAAAGAGACAAGGGACACCATCATGGTGGATCACATGATCACCTGGTGGGGGGGGGGGGGGGCGGACCAGGTATTTATTCTAGTTTCACCCAAAATTATATTTCACATATTAATGAATCAATGATGAGAGATCACATTCCCCTGAATAGATCATCTATAAGTCCTTTAGATCACATCTATCAGGCTGAATAAGTCAACTCCCTTGATAGGCTGCTCTAATTCCCTGAGTCAACTCCTTATCAGGCTGCTCTATAAGTCTCTTAGGTCAACTCCTTATTATCAGGCTGCTCTATAAGTCTCTTAGGTCAACTCCTTATCAGGCTGCTCTATACGTCTCTCTTAGTCAACTCCTTATCAGGCTGCTCTATAAGTCTCTTAGGTCAACTCATATATCAGGCTGCTCTATAACCTTATGTCAACTCCTTATGATCAGGCTGCTCTATAGTCTCTTAGGTCAACTCCTTATTATCAGGCTGCTCTATAAGTCTCTCAAAGTCAACTCCTTATTATCAGGCTGCTCTATAAGTCTCAGGCCTTATTATCAGGTTGCTATATAAGTCTCTTACATCAACACCTTATGATCAGGCTGCTCTATAAGTCTCTTAGTCAACTCCTTATTATCAGGCTGCTCTATAAGTCTCTTAGGTCAACTCCTTATCAGGCTGCTCTATAAGTCTCTTCGTCAACTCCTTATTATCAGGCTGCTATATAAGTCTCTTAGTCAACTCCTTATCAGGCTGCTCTATAAGTCTCTTAGGTCAACTCCTTATTATCAGGCTGCTCTATAAGTCTCTTAGGTCAACTCCTTATTATCAGGCTGCTCTATAAGTCTCTTAAGTCAACTCCTTATTATCAGGCTGCTCTATAAGTCTCTTAGGTCAACTCCTTATTATCAGGCTGCTCTATAAGTCTCTTAGGTCAACTCCTTATGATCAGGCTGCTCTATAAGTCTCTTAGGTCAACACCTTATGATCAGGCTGCTCTATAAGTCTCTTAGGTCAACACCTTATGATCAGGCTGCTCTATAAGTCTCTTAAGTCAACTCCTTATTATCAGGCTGCTCTATAAGTCTCTTAGGTCAACACCTTATGATCAGGCTGCCATAAGTCTCTTAAGTCAACTCCTTATTATCAGGCTGCTCTATAAGTCTCTTAGGTCAACTCCTTATCAGGCTGCTCTATAAGTCTCTTAGGTCAACTCCTTATTATCAGGCTGCTCTATAAGTCTCTTAAGTCAACTCCTTATTATCAGGCTGCTCTATAAGTCTCTTAGGCCAACTCCTTATTATCAGGCTGCTCTATAAGTCTCTTATATCAAGTCAACCCTTATCAGGCTGCTCTATAAGTGCAGGTGGGGTGACGGGGTCTTCCAGGCCGCCAGGAGGAAGGCCTAAATCTCCTCCCGCTGAGTCGCGGTAGGTGGGCGGGGCTCCGAGCGGCTCGGGGGAGGAGCCGTGGAAGAGCAGCTCATGCTGCGATGCGATTGGATGCCGGCTGTGGGGCTGCTGCAGGTGCAGCTGCTGCTGTTTCCCCCAAACGTAGTCCAGCAGGACGTCGCTGTACGCCGCCCCCCCGCGCCCCTCCTCCCCGCTCCACTCCCCTCTAAGCCCCTCCCCCCCGCGCCCCTCAGATGGGCCGGAGGAGGAGTCCTGGGAGCTGGGGTGGTAATGGAGGGGAGGGGCTTGTACGCCCCGCGCCTCCTCCCATCCCTCCCTCTAAGCCCCTCCCCCCCGCGCCCCTCAGATGGGCCGGAGGAGGAGTCCTGGGAGCGGGGGGGTGGAGGATGGAGGGGGAGGGGCTTGAGGGTCTGAAGAGTCTCTGGCAGGTCAGTCCTGAAAGAGACAAGGGACACCATCATGGTGGATCACATGATCACCTGGTGGGGGGGGGGGGGGGCGGACCAGGTATTTATTCTAGTTTCACCCAAAATTATATTTCACATATTAATGAATCAATGATGAGAGATCACATTCCCCTGAATAGATCACATTCCTATAAATAGATCACATTCCCCTGAATAGATCACATTCCTACAAATAGATCACATTCCCCTGAGTAGATCACATTCCCCATAATAGATCACATTCATATGAATAGATCACATTCGCCTGAATAGATCATATTCCTATGAATAGATCACATTCCCCTGAATAGATCACATTCATATGAATAGATCATATTCCTATGAATAGATCACTTTCCTCTGAATAGATCACATTCCTATGAATAGATAACTTTCCTCTGAATAGATAACTTTCCTATGAATAGATCACATTCCCCTGAATAGATCACATTCATATGAATAGATCTCTTTCCTCACCACTGCTGTAATGGTGGTCCCCACCAGGGCAGTAAGAGAAGCAGAGTGTGTACCTGATGTGCAGAGAGCTCCTCCTGGTCTTGTTCTGGAAGAGGACTACAGGAGAACCACTAGAGACCAGCAGGGGCCGGGACCCCCCATCATCTGGGCACAGACAGGGAGACAACAGACAGACAACAGACAGAGAGACAACATACATAAATACAACCGACAGAGAGACAACAGACATACAACAGACAGAGAGACAACATACATAAATACAACCGACAGAGAGACAACATACAGAGAGACAACAGACAGGGAGACAACAGACAGACAACAGACAGAGAGACAACATACATAAATACAACCGACAGAGAGACAACAGACAGAGACAACATACATAAATACAACCGACAGAGAGACAACAGACATAGAACAGACAGAGAGACAACATACATAAATACAACCGACAGAGAGACAACACACATAAATACAACCGACAGAGAGACAACAGACATACAACAGACAGAGAGACAACATACATAAATACAACCGACAGAGACAACAGACAGAGACAACAGACAGACAAAAGACAGAGAGACAACAGACAGAGAGACAACATACATAAATACAACCGACAGAGAGACAACATACAGAGAGACAACAGACATACAACAGACAGAGAGACAACATACATAAATACAACCGACAGAGAGACAACAGACATACAACAGACAGAGAGACAACATACATAAATACAACCGACAGAGAGACAACATACATAAATACAACCGACAGAGAGACAACATACAGAGAGACAACAGACAGGGAGACAACAGACAGACAACAGACAGAGAGACAACATACATAAATACAACCGACAGAGACAACAGACAGACAAAAGACAGAGAGACAACAGACAGAGAGACAACATACATAAATACAACCGACAGAGAGACAACATACATAAATACAACCGACAGAGAGACAACAGACAGGGAGACAACAGACAGACACCAGACAGAGACAACATACATAAATACAACCGACAGAGACAACAGACAGACAAAAGACAGAGGACAGACAACAGACAGAGAGACAACATACATAAATACAACCGACAGAGACAACAGACAGACAAAAGACAGACAACAGACAGAGACAACATACATAAATACAACCGACAGAGACAACAGACATAAAGACAACAGGAGACAACAGACATACAACAGACAGAGAGACAACATACATACAACAGACAGAGACAACATACAGACAAAAGACAGAGAGACAACAGACAGAGAGACAACAGACAGACAAAAGACAGAGAGACAACAGACAGAGAGACAACATACATAAATACAACCGACAGAGAGACAACAGACAGACAAAAGACAGAGACAACAGACAGAGAGACAACATACATAAATACAACCGACAGAGAGACAACATACATAAATACAACCGACAGAGGAACAACAGACAGACAACAGACAGAGAGACAACATACATAAATACAACCGACAGAGAGAAAACAGACAGAGAGACAACATACATAAATACAACCGACAGAGAGACAACAGAGAGACAACAGACAGAGAGACAACATACATAAATAGAACCGACAGAGAGACGACAGACAAAAGAACCGACAGAGAGACAACAGACAGACAACATACAGAGAGACAACAGACAGAGAGACAACAGACATAGATACAACAGACAGACAACAGACAGAGAGACAACAGACATAAATACAACAGACAGAGAGACAACATACATAAATACAACCGACAGAGAGACAACAGACAGACAACAGACAGAGAGACAACAGAGAGACAACAGAGAGATAACATACAGAGAGACAACATACAGACAACAGACAGACAACAGACAGAGAGACAACAGACAGACTGTGATGTCACAGTGATGTCAGTGGAAGTTACCGTTTTCTATTCCTGGGGAGTCTGAAGTGGAGCTGCTCTCTGACCTCACAGTGTCTGGACACACACAGACACACACACACAGACACACACACACACAGACACACACACAGACACACACAGACACACACACACAGACACACACACACACACACACACACACACACACACACACACACACACACACACAGACACACACACACACAGACACACACACAGACACACAGACACACACACACACACACACACACAGACACACACACAGACACACACACACACAGACACACACACAGACACATACACACAGACACACACACACACACACAGACACACACACAGACACACACACACACAGACACACACACACAGACACACACAGACACACACACAGACACAGACACACACACAGACACACACAGACACACAGACACACAGACACACACAGACACACACACACAGACACACACACACAGACACACACACAGACACACACACACACACAGACACACACACAGACACACACACAGACACACACACACAGACACACACAGACACACACAGACACACACACAGACACACACACACACACACAGACACACACACACACACACGCACAGACACAAACACAGACACACACACAGACACACAGACACACACACACACACACACACACACACACACACAGACACACACAGACACACACACACACACACTCCGAATCATGTCGTTGTCTTCCTGAAACAATGGCTTCTCATGTACTGCCTGCTGTGTGTGTCTGTGTGTGTGTCTGTGTGTGTGTCTGTGTGTGTGTGTGTGTGTCTGTGTGTGTCTGTGTGTGTGTCTGTGTGTGTGTGTGTGTGTGTGTCTGTGTGTGTGTGTGTGTGTGTGTGTGTGTGTGTGTCTGTGTGTGTGTATGTGTGTGTCTGTGTGTGTATCTGTGTGTGTGTATGTGTGTGTGTGTTACCTGTGTGGCAGCCTCTGTGTACGGTCCTCTTGCCGTGGTGTGTGTGGATATGCGTGTTGTGTTCAGGGTCGTTGTGTTTCCTCAGAGCTCCACTGAATAGATTTTTCTTCGGCTTTGAACGCTGAGAGTCTTCATCCTGAAGATACACACACACACACACAGAAACAGACACACACACACACAGACACACACACACACACAGAAACAGACAGAAACAGACAGACACATACACACACACACACACAGACACACACACACACAGAAACAGACAGAAACACACACAGAAACAGACAGAAACAGACAGACACACACACACAGACACACACAGACACAGACACACACAGACACACACAGACAGGTATGATCATGTCAGCTGATTCAGTGATAAATGGACTCTTTATCGCCCCCACAGGTTAAAGGTGGTAATACGAGCTGCTTAGCACCTCATGTCTTACCTCATGTCTCATGTCTCACCTCATGTCTCACCTCATGT
Organism: Pseudoliparis swirei; assembly: GCF_029220125.1. Classification (NCBI taxonomy): domain Eukaryota; kingdom Metazoa; phylum Chordata; class Actinopteri; order Perciformes; family Liparidae; genus Pseudoliparis; species Pseudoliparis swirei. The sequence goes on from NC_079396.1 coordinate 29,005,492, forward strand.
CTCATGTCTCACCTCATGTCTCACCTCATGTCTCACCTCATGTCTCACCTCATGTCTTACCTCATGTCTCACCTCATGTCTCACCTCATGTCACATGTCTCACCTCATGTCTCATGTCTCACCTCATGTCTCACCTCATGTCTCACCTCATGTCTCACCTCATGTCACATGTCTCACCTCATGTCTCACCTCATGTCTCACCTCGTCACATGTCTCACCTCATGTCTCACCTCATGTCTCACCTCATGTCTCACCTCATGTCTCACCTCATGTCTCATGTCTCACCTCATGTCTCACCTCATGTCTCACCTCATGTCACATGTCTCACCTCATGTCTCACCTCATGTCTCACCTCATGTCTCATGTCTCACCTCATGTCTCACCTCATGTCTCACCTCATGTCTCACCTCATGTCTCACCTCATGTCTCACCTCATGTCTCACCTCATGTCTCACCTCATGTCTCACCTCATGTCTCACCTCATGTCTCACCTCATGTCTCACCTCATGTCTCACCTCATGTCTCACCTCATGTCTCACCTCATGTCCTACCTCATGTCTTACCTCATGTCTCACCTCATGTCTTACCTCATGTCACATGTCTCACCTCTCACCTCATGTCTCATGTCTCACCTCATGTCTCACCTCATGTCTCACCTCATGTCTTACCTCATGTCTTACCTCATGTCACACTTCATGTCTCACCTCATGTCTCATCTCATGTCTCACCTCATGTCTCATGTCTCATGTCTCACCTCATGTCTCACCTCATGTCTTACCTCATGTCACATGTCTCACCTCTCACCTCATGTCTCACCTCATATCTCACCTCATGTCTCATGTCTCACCTCATGTCTCACCTCATGTCTTACCTCATGTCTCATGTCTCACCTCATGTCTTACCTCATGTCTCATGTCTCACCTCATGTCTCATGTCTCACCTCATGTCTTACCTCATGTCTCGTCTCACCTCGTCACATGTCTCACCTCATGTCTCATGTCTCACCTCGTCACATGTCTCACCTCATGTCTTACCTCATGTCTCATGTCTCACCTCATGTCTTACCTCATGTCTCATGTCTTACCTCATGTCTCACCTCATGTCTTACCTCATGTCTCATGTCTCACCTCATGTCTTACCTCATGTCTCATGTCTCACCTCATGTCTCATGTCTCACCTCATGTCTTACCTCATGTCTCGTCTCACCTCGTCACATGTCTCACCTCATGTCTCATGTCTCACCTCATCACATGTCTCACCTCATGTCTTACCTCATGTCTCATGTCTCATGTCTCACCTCATGTCTTACCTCATGTCTCATGTCTCACCTCATGTCTCACCTCATGTCTTACCTCATGTCTCATGTCTTACCTCATGTCTCATGTCTCACCTCATGTCTCACCTCATGTCTCATGTCTCACCTCATGTCTCACCTCATGTCTCATGTCTCACCTCATGTCTTACCTCATGTCTCATGTCTCACCTCATGTCTTACCTCATGTCTCATGTCTCACCTCATGTCTCATGTCTCACCTCATGTCTTACCTCATGTCTCACCTCATGTCTCACCTCATGTCTCTCATGTCTCATGTCTCACCCCATGTCTCATGTCTTACCTCATGTCTCACCTCATGTCTTACCTCATGTCTCATGTCTTACCTCATGTCTCATGTCTCACCTCATGTCTTACCTCATGTCTCATGTCTTACCTCATGTCTCATGTCTCACCTCATGTCTCACCTCACCTCATGTCACATGTCTCACCTCATGTCTCACCTCATGTCTCACCTCATGTCTCGTCTCACCTCATGTCTTACCTCATGTCTCATGTCTCACCTCATGTCTCATGTCTCACCTCATGTCTTACCTCATGTCTCATGTCTCACCTCGTCACATGTCTCACCTCATGTCTTACCTCATGTCTCATGTCTCACATCATGTCTTACCTCATGTCTCATGTCTTACCTCATGTCTCACCTCATGTCTTACCTCATGTCTCATGTCTTACCTCATGTCTCATGTCTCACCTCATGTCTCATGTCTCACCTCATGTCTTACCTCATGTCTCATGTCTTACCTCATGTCTCACCTCATGTCTCACCTCATGTCTCACCTCATGTCTCACCTCATGTCTTACCTCATGTCTCACCTCATGTCTCACCTCATGTCTTACCTCATGTCTTACCTCATGTCTCATGTCTCACCTCATGTCTCACCTCATGTCACATGTCTCACCTCTCACCTCATGTCTCACCTCATGTCTCACCTCATGTCTTACCTCATGTCTTACCTCATGTCACACCTCATATCTCACCTCATGTCTCATGTCTCACCTCATGTCACATGTCTCACCTCATGTCTCATGTCTCACCTCATGTCTCACCTCATGTCTCATGTCTCACCTCATGTCACATGTCTCACCTCACCTCATGTCACATGTCTCACCTCATGTCTCACCTCATGTCTCATGTCTCACCTCATGTCTCACCTCATGTCTCATGTCTCACCTCATGTCTTACCTCATGTCTCATGTCTCACCTCATGTCTCATGTCTCACCTCATGTCTTACCTCATGTCTCACCTCATCACATGTCTCACCTCATGTCTCATGTCTCACCTCGTCACATGTCTCACCTCATGTCTTACCTCATGTCTCATGTCTCATGTCTCACCTCATGTCTTACCTCATGTCTCATGTCTTACCTCATGTCTCATGTCTTACCTCATGTCTCATGTCTCACCTCATGTCTCATGTCTCACCTCATGTCTCATGTCTCACCTCACCTCATGTCACATGTCTCACCTCATGTCTCACCTCATGTCTCGTCTCACCTCATGTCTCATGTCTCACCTCATGTCTTACCTCATGTCTCATGTCTCACCTCATGTCTCATGTCTCACCTCATGTATTACCTCATGTCTCACCTCGTCACATGTCTCACCTCATGTCTTACCTCATGTCTCATGTCTCACCTCATGTCTTACCTCATGTCTCATGTCTTACCTCATGTCTCATGTCTCACATCATGTCTTACCTCATGTCTCACCTCATGTCTTACCTCATGTCTCATGTCTTACCTCATGTCTCACCTCATGTCTCATGTCTCACCTCATGTCTCATGTCTCACCTCATGTCTCATGTCTCACCTCATGTCTCATGTCTCACCTCTTACCTCATGTCTCATGTCTTACCTCATGTCTCATGTCTCACCTCATGTCTCATGTCTCACCTCATGTCTTACCTCATGTCTCATGTCTCACCTCAAGTCTCACCTCATGTCTCACCTCATGTCTCATGTCTCATGTCTCACCTCATGTCTCATGTCTCACCTCATGTCTTACCTCATGTCTCATGTCTCACCTCATGTCTCACCTCATGTCTTACCTCATGTCTCATGTCTCACCTCATGTCTCATGTCTCACCTCATGTCTCACCTCATGTCTCACCTCATGTCTCACCTCTGATCTTGACTTCCTGTTTCCTTGGCGAGACGTCCCTCCTCTCCGTCTGACACAGGTCGGTTTCTCACCGGCCTCCAGGGGGAAGTCGGTTGGCACCGCCCCCGTCAGCTCCTGACCAATGACAGCACACCTGATCAGACATCGTACCCGACAACGAGTTCACCATCCAGTCCGGTCCAGGTTAGCATGGTCCGGTCCAGGTTAGCCCGGTCTGGTCCAGGTTAGCATGGTCTGGTCCAGGTTAGCCCGGTCCGGTACAGGTTAGCCCGGTCTGGTCCAGGTTAGCCCGGGCCGGTCCAGGCTAACGTCAGACCTCTGGTGCTGGACTACTGATGCAGAGTGATACTCGAGTTCTCGGTTCACATTTGGAATGTGTTGGTTCTGTAAATGTTTAAATACTCTTTGATTCTGTCCATTTTTTTCCTCTATTTCTTTTTCGGTGTTGTAGTCTGTAGTGAGCTGTTGCATTCTGGGAAAGTGTTTGTTCAGTGTTACAGTTTAATACACACGTTTAGTATGAAACGGATTGTTTCTCTCCTGACGAGCACCTGTGATGAGCTCTGATTGGATAACCCCTGTTGGAGGGCGGGGTCAATTGATGACATCACTCACCACCTCCTGCAGACAGATACGTCTCAGTTCAGCCAATCGAGTGCTCAGCAGCGCCTGCAGGCCCCGCCTCCTCTCCTGCAGCTCTGCCATTCGCTCCTTGTGCTTCCTTTCTGGACAGGTGACAGGGTCTGCACACGCACACGCACACACACACACACACACACACACACACACACACACACACACACACACACACACACACACACACACCTCATTACCAAACATCACCACCGTGTTGTTGCAGTTGGTTCTTACCAGATGTTGAGGTGAGTTGACCTTTGACCTCCATGGCTGGTGTTTCCCATGTGCCCCGCCCCCTCCCTCTCGGCCGCTCCACACACACTCGCTCCGCTCGAGATCAGCTGCTCTCACCTGGGAAGCAGACGAGCGTCACCATCGGGGTCAAACACCTGAGGTCATGTTCAGCTCACAGAACAACAGGAAGTCACAGAAACAGTGACTTCCTGTTGTGATCTGAGCCACTTCATTGGCCAACTTAAGAGGTGTATATATATATATATATATATACACATATATATGTATATATATATGTGTATATATAGATACATATATATATATATATGTATATATATACATGGATATATATGTATGTGTATATCTATATATACATACATATATATGTATATATATACATGTATATAGATACATATATATGTATATATATGTATATATATACATGTATATATGTATATATATATCTATATATACACATATATATATATGTATATATACATATATATATATATGTATGTATATATACACACACATGTATATATATACATATATTATTCAGCATGTATTAAACAGTTTATTCATCTTGCAGTTCCTGTTGACTACAGATAAATATATGTTATACCTTCTCCTTTCAGACATCTAACAGCTGCTTTTATTGTAATTATAATTAAAATAACTTCAACATAATGTATTGAAAAACAGAAGGATTATTAATTTATAATCTGATGTTTTAATATTTTAACTCTTTACCTTTAATACTTTACTAGTTTGTGTAAATATGAATCAGCTTCATCCTCCTATTGTGTGACAAAGTCCTCCTGAAGATAGACACACACACTGTGTGTGTGTGTGTGTGTGTGTGTGTGTGTGTGTGTGTGTGTGTGTGTGTGTGTGTGTGTGAAGATAAATGTAGGTCAGGCAGCAGATTCTCCGCATAGCAACAATGTCCAGCCCATGGAGCCAATAACCTTTCAACCCACGGGACATCAGTGTGTGTGTGTGTGTTACAGTTGACGGTCGTCTGGGTGACGTCACAGTGACATCACACATGCAGCAGGTGAGGGGGCGGAGTCACAGCCAGAAGAAACAAACAGAGCTGAAGCTCTCCAGGAGTCAGTGCCTCGTGCCTTGCTGGAAGAGCCGTCCAATCAGAGAGCTCCATACTGTTGTCGGGCAGCAGCCGAGTTCAGTTCTGATGATGGAGGCGTCTCCATAGCAACAGAAGCAGAGGCTCATGGGTAATGTAGTGTTTGGAAACATTTAGAATTGGAAAGAAGGTGAAACACAAAGTTGAACTAATATAACTATAATATGAAGTTAATAATATAGTCTCTATGTAATATACAATGGATGTATAAAATATCGTTATATATAATATGAAAATAATGTATTGTTGTATTTAATATTAATATGTAAAACAAAGTGTATATGAAATATGGTTATATATAATAAAACGTGAGTATATAATTTGTTATTGAATATAATATAAAGTTAATGTGTAATATAAAGTCTATGTATATAGTATTATATAATATCAAGTGAATGTATAATATAAGGTTGTATATAATAAAATGTTATTCGATAATATATGTATGTATATAATATAGAATGAATGTATAATATCATCTTTATATAATGTATGGTTATGTGTAATATAAAGTTGATATATAATAAATGGTTATATATAATTCAAAGTGAATGTATAATATAAGGTTGATACTATAATGCAAGGTTCATATGTAATATAAAGTTAATATATAATACATGGTTATATATAAGATACGATATTACTTTATTCATCCCCAAGCAGCATCAAACATGTACATATATACAATATAGTAAAAGAAAGTAGCAGGACATTAAAATTTAAATAAAGGAAAACATATGAACTAAATAATAATATGAAGTTAAGGTATAATATAAAGTTAATGTTCAATATATGGTTAGATAGAATATAAAGTGTATAATATAAAGTTAAAGTATAATATATATAGTTAATATAAAAGGTTGATATATAATATATGGTTGTTTGTAATATAAACATATGAAAAACTTTTTACTTTTTCAAGTCTCGAGTTTAATCTAAAGACATATAATGTATTAATGATGAATACAAAAATATAATAGTAGTTGTAGCAGCAAAGTATTTAACAGACATAAAATGAACAAAGAATAACACACAATGCAGATACAGACCAATATGTATTTACACATGCGTGTATAATTACACACGGATATATATATATATACAGTATGTATATACATACTGTATATATATATACATGAATATATATTTACAAATAATTAATTTGGTGTAAAATGTATGTTTACACATAAATATATATTTACACTTAAATATATATATATATATATAAATAAAGATATATAATTGAGATTTTAAATAATTGTAAAAGTGAATACCTAAAATGTTTAAAAAAATGAATTAACTGCACGATTTTTAATACAAATTAAAAAGCTGTTTCATATTACGATTACATATTGTATAAAATAAATTCATAATATACATTATATGTTATATGCATAATATAAATAGTGTATATTACTTCTATTTACAAACACATATTTGTAAACTACAAGTAGCCTACAGATCTAACAGGAAGTCGCTGTTTCCGCAACTTCCTGTTTATTCTTTGAAGGCACCTCAGACCTCCGGATTCATGATTCAATGTCCTATAATCGATTCATGTGTCGTCACTGATGAACCACGACCGACTTCCGGTTTCATTGGTCTGGTAAACAGGTGAGGAGTCCTTCAAAATAAAATTGAACACGCAGACGCACGCGCTCACACACGCGCGCTGGCACGTGGGTCTGGGTGCGGACAGCCCATAATAACAACAAGCGACAGGATACGGGTCGTCGCGGCGCGCGCGTCCTACCTGGGTCACCTGCGGCGGGGGTCGGTCCGGCGGCTCGTCGGTCACATGACCCAGAAACCCTCCTCCTCCGCCGGGGTCACACCTGTGCGATCGATCGGCTCATTGATTGTCGTCCTCGTGCAGCCACTCCGGGATCGAGGATCGATCATCGCGGATCGATGACCTGATCAGATGGAGGCTCCCTGCTCTTCATCCTCCCTCTCCTCCTCTTCATCGATACAGCAGCAGACTGAATAAAGCTGCGCTCCATCAGCACCGCGAGGCGCGCTCACGACGCTGCGGTTGCGCGCACGTACATGCGCGCGCACACTCTCCATGAGACGGATGTCTGTTAATCGAACAGGTCCATGTGCTGCTTATTGATCATGAGATAATCGATCCAGTTTTTCTTTATTGATGTCAAAATGTTTTTGTGTTTGGTAAAACACGACAAAATGAAGAAAATTAAGTTTTCTTAAAGAATTAAATTGAGTTTATAATAAATATATATTAAATAAATAATGTTTATTTTAAACTATATTATTATTCGTTATTATAGTATTATTACTATTATATATTTTTAATTATTACTAGGGCTGTGAAACGATTACAATTTTTAATCGGATTAATCACAGGTTTTTGTGGATTAATCATGATTAATCACATATTACCGATATTCTCGGTATATTTTGTGAGAACAGAGATTTATGACAAAAGACGGATATATACATTTATACATTCTTCTATACAATGGTGCTGCAACTCAGCAGTTATTTAGCAGTTTTCTTCCATATGGAACATTAATACATCTTCATCCTAAACAGAATGTTTAACCCTCCTGTTACCTTTCGGGTCAATTTGACCCCATTCAATGTTTAATGTCGGTGTTCTTGGGGTCAATTTGACCCCAGGCTGTTTTTCACTGTGTCAAACATATAAGAAATATCAACTTTTTTATTTATTTAAAGGGCTATTTAGGTAGTCAACAACAAACATAAAGTACCTCACACTTAAACTTGGGAAGCAATATTAATTCTAATAATTTTCTGGAGGTTTTAATTGCTGGGGTCAAATTGACCGCGAGGGTAAAATATGTTAGTAAATGTAAAGGTAACAGGAGGGTTAAACAGAACATTTTCTCTTGTTTGTCAACCATTAACTCCACCATGATACAATCTAAAGGCCTCTAGTCTTCCTCTAGCAGCTGCTGAGGCAAACTGACTGTGTGGGTTTTCTTCATGAACTGGGCCGTGATGAAAGGGACGGCGGGACACCGCTGCAAAGCTGAAACCTCACCGGCCCGGACAGGTGGACAGATTGACAAGTGACTTTTGTTTTGCTCGGTCCCGATGCGCGCGCACGGAGCTCTGTGGCGTGCGAGACGGAGATCGATAAGTGTTAACGCAACGCGAAGAGACAGAAATGACATGCTGCTGTGGAGATACGATCAACAACAGACGTTTGGTTTAATAAAAGAACAAAGACGTGCTCTAGAGAACATGTCAGGGGGCGGGCCAATCTCTTTAATGTCATTGATCTACCGACACTACGCCGCGATCGACTGGCAGGTCGCGATCGACGTGTTGAGACCCTGATCTACAGGAAGTAGAAGTCGTAACAAGGTTTCCGGAGGTGAACCTGCGGAAGGATCATTACCGATGAACAGACCGTCTGCATGAGAGCGGACAGAGTTCAGATTGAAGTGGTGGATTGGAAGCTTATTCTGCAAGTGACTTTTTTTTCGTCCCAACGACCAACAACAGACGGATTGGAAGCTCATTCTGCGCATGCGTTAAATGCGTTAAAAAAAAAAAACTAGTTAAACCTGTAATTGAATTAACTGAGTTAACGCGTTATTTTTCACAGCACTAATTATTACTAATTAATAGAACAAAATCTGGATTCCACATAGCCGCTAAAAAAATACCTTTATTGTTGAGAATATTCACAAAGACTTAAACTAAACGTCACGGAGAAACCACAGAAGAATAAAATAGTTTGTAAAAAAGGAAAAAACAAATACTTTGATGCTGCAGGAAGAGAATAAATTAAACCCCGTTAATCTGCATTAATATCCTGAACACTGTTGACTCCGCCCTTCGCCGTCTCCATGACGACCAAACCTTAAAAAGAGTTCAGATTGGTTGTCCGAGAAATCCGACAAGTCTTTTATTTTGTCAGTTTCCTTTGGGTCAGAGCTCCGCCTCCTTCTCCTCGGTAACCAATCACAGTGCTCCTCCTATTGGTCGCTTTTTACTTTTTTAGTTGATTTCAGACCGGCGCAATGCATGCTGGGTAGATGTGTGTCACAACTTGATCTGACGCCGTGCACACAAAGCAGGTGGCCCAGTGCATGATGGGAAAAGCCTGGCTGTTGTAACGTTGTGTTACCGGCAACACAACGCCACCGGCAACACCACGTCACCGGTAACACAACGCCACCGGCAACACAACGCCACCGGCAACACAACACCACGTCACCGTTAACACAACGCCACCGGCAACACAACGCCACCGGCAACACCACGTCACCGTTAACACAACGCCACCGGCAACTCAACGCCACCGGCAACACCACGTCACCGGTAACACAACGCCACCGGCAACACCACGTCACCGGTAACACAACGCCACCGGCAACTCAACGCCACCGGCAACTCAACGCCACCGGCAACTCAACGCCACCGGCAACACCACGTCACCGGTAACACAACGCCACCGGCAACTCAACGCCATCGGCAACACAACGCCACCGGCAACACAACGCCACCGGCAACTCAACGCCACCGGCAACACAACGCCACCGGCAACACGTCACGGTTGGTCTCCACCCGGTGGACGTCACGGTTCCGGCCGGCCGGTCAGTTGTAGTCCAGCTCGTCGCTCTCCTCTGGTCGTCTCTCGGGTCTCTCCCCTCCATCTGATGAACACATGAAATAAGACATGAGATGAACAGGATTCAGAGGTCAGAGTACAGAGGTCAGAGGTCAGCGTACAGAGGTCGTCGGCAGTTTGAATCCTTGCTTCTCCGGGCAGATCTTTCTGCGGGATGGGATTCACGATGCCTGCAACAGAAAAGAGATTATTTCTCACGAGAGATAAAACAAACAGAACTTTTAATTGGGTCTTTGAACAATGTGCTGATGTACCGGAGGTCTCCGGAGACGACGACAGCAGGGACCCCCCAGGAGAGATGCATTCTGGGACACCGTAGAGCCTTGCTGTGGTCCGCCCTTCAGTGTCTGGTCCTGGGAGGGGCCCGGTGAGGGGAGGGTACTGGTCTTCGGTGGGGACAGAAGGCTGGCTCAACTGGGACTCTGTGGACCCAGTTGGACTGTGATGCTGGTCTCTGGGGGATGGAAACAGAGACCTGGACCCATTAGAGCTGAACTGGGAGCGAATGTCATACTGGGAGAAGCCTCGACTCTCATCGGTTTCACACGGGCCGGTGAAAGAGGAGGAGGAGGAGGAGTGTAGCGCGTGAGGAGGGGTGAGGGAGCAGGAGGAGGACAACCGGGAGCACTGGGAGAGCCGGCTAGTGTCCTCTAGTGGTCCCAGTTTGGACAGCTGGTTGGACAGCGCTCCCATACTGGAGTCCAGAGGGCGTGGATGAAGAGGAGGATGAGGAGGGTCATGGAGGGGGGAGGAGGACCTGGTGTTGCTCGCGGTGACATGGATATCCTGAAGTTTGTCAAACACCTGTAAGGAGAACATTGACATGAGGAACTGAAGAGGATCCGACCAGGAGCCCTGAGGAACACCATGTGGGTTAAATGAGCAAGGATTGTAAACTCGATTACATCATAGTGACATTTACATACAATAAGAACGAGCTTGAGATGAAGAAATATGAGATTAAAACTATCAGAGGAGCGTTTAAGGTTGAGAGGAACTACAGAGCCTTCAGTGACTGTGGATGACCCCATGAAGAACCATACCTTCAGGTCCCTCTGGATGACCCCATGAAGAACCATACCTTCAGGTCCCTCTGGATGACCCCATGAAGAACCATACCTTCAGGTCCCTCTGGATGACCCCATGAAGAACCATACCTTCAGGTCCCTATGGATGACCCCATGAAGAACCATACCTTCAGGTCCCTATGGATGACTCCATGAAGAACCATACCTTCAGGTCCCTATGATGACTCCATGAAGAACCATACCTTCAGGTCCCTATGATGACTCCATGAAGAACCATACCTTCAGGTCCCTATGGATGACCCCATGAAGAACCATACCTTCAGGTCCCTATGGATGACTCCATGAAGAACCATACCTTCAGGTCCCTATGGATGACTCCATGAAGAACCATACCTTCAGGTCCCTATGATGACTCCATGAAGAACCATACCTTCAGGTCCCTATGATGACTCCATGAAGAACCATACCTTCAGGTCCCTATGGATGACCCCATGAAGAACCATACCTTCAGGTCCCTATGGATGACTCCATGAAGAACCATACCTTCAGGTCCCTCTGGATGACCCCATGAAGAACCATACCTTCAGGTCCCTATGATGACTCCATGAAGAACCATACCTTCAGGTCCCTATGGATGACTCCATGAAGAACCATACCTTCAGGTCCCTATGGATGACTCCATGAAGAACCATACCTTCAGGTCCCTATGGATGACCCATGAAGAACCATACCTTCAGGTCCCTATGGATGACTCCATGAAGAACCATACCTTCAGGTCCCTATGGATGACTCCATGAAGAACCATACCTTCAGGTCCCTATGGATGACTCCATGAAGAACCATACCTTCAGGTCCCTATGGATGACCCCATGAAGAACCATACCTTCAGGTCCCTATGGATGACTCCATGAAGAACCATACCTTCAGGTCCCTATGGATGACTCCATGAAGAACCATACCTTCAGGTCCCTATGATGACTCCATGAAGAACCATACCTTCAGGTCCCTATCGATGACCCCATGAAGAACCATACCTTCAGGTCCCTATGGATGACTCCATGAAGAACCATACCTTCAGGTCCCTATGGATGACTCCATGAAGAACCATACCTTCAGGTCCCTATGGATGACCCCATGAAGAACCATACCTTCAGGTCCCTATGGATGACTCCATGAAGAACTATACCTTCAGGTCCCTATCGATGACCCCATGAAGAACCATACCTTCAGGTCCCTATGGATGACTCCATGAAGAACCATACCTTCAGGTCCCTATGGATGACCCCATGAAGAACCATACCTTCAGGTCCCTATGGATGACTCCATGAAGAACCATACCTTCAGGTCCCTATCGATGACCCCATGAAGAACCATACCTTCAGGTCCCTCTGGATGACCCCATGAAGAACAATACCTTCAGGTCCCTATGGATGACTCCATGAAGAACCATACCATCAGGTCCCTCTGGATGACCCCATGAAGAACCATACCTTCAGGTCCCTATGGATGACTCCATGAAGAACCATACCTTCAGGTCCCTATCGATGACCCCATGAAGAACCATACCTTCAGGTCCCTATGGATGACTCCATGAAGAACCATACCTTCAGGTCCCTATAGATGACTCCATGAAGAACCATACCATCAGGTCCCTATGGATGACTCCATGAAGAACCATACCTTCAGGTCCCTATGGATGACTCCATGAAGAACCATACCTTCAGGTCCCTATGGATGACTCCATGAAGAACCATACCTTCAGGTCCCTATAGATGACTCCATGAAGAACCATACCTTCAGGTCCCTATGGATGACTCCATGAAGAACCATACCTTCAGGTCCCTATGGATGACTCCATGAAGAACCATACCTTCAGGTCCCTATAGATGACTCCATGAAGAACCATACCTTCAGGTCCCTATGGATGACTCCATGAAGAACCATACCTTCAGGTCCCTATGGATGACTCCATGAAGAACCATACCTTCAGGTCCCTATGGATGACTCCATGAAGAACCATACCTTCAGGTCCCTATAGATGACTCCATGAAGAACCATACCTTCAGGTCCCTATGGATGACTCCATGAAGAACCATACCTTCAGGTCCCTATGGATGACTCCATGAAGAACCATACCTTCAGGTCCCTATGGATGACTCCATGAAGAACCATACCTTCAGGTCCCTATCAGTGACGGCTGGTGAAATTTGGGGGGGGGGGGGGGGCGCGCAGTTGGGCGACGCGGTTTAAATATCACTCAACAATGAGAAGAAAAGAGGTTTTGAGTAGAATATAGTAGAACACAAAGCTTTATTTAAAGAACACAGCGTGCTCAACACGGTCCAACAACAACTAAACACACTGACTTTAGAGGCTCAGAGCAGCTTTAAGGAACATGGGGGGCGGGGCTTCAGAGGGTCACACAATAGAAGAGTTTCACCCTCACATGAAAGAGGTTCAGAGCAGAGTAGAGTCAGAGAGATCACATGTTACATGGGGACAGAGTAGAGCCTCTACAGTAAAGACAAGTAGCTCCTCTCTCTAAAGGTCTTCTCCATAACTCTCTGGTTAAAGTCATCATGTCTGTAATCAGCCTCCATCATTCTGAGGGAATGTGTCTGTTTCACAACTTCTTCCTTGTGTTTCGATGCCAGTTCGGTCTGCAGACAGGGTTAGCTTCATGCTGTTAGCTCGTTAGCTTCATGCTGTTAGCTAGATGCTGCGTTAACATTCGTGCTTTCCACTTGTCTGCAGCTCTTTAGACTCCTCCCCCCGTTGTAGTCCAGAGAGTTTCAGTCCCTTTGGAACAACAGACAGGGGAAACTAAACAGCATTACTCACTGAGCTCCAGCTAACAGCTCCGTTAGCTACCTGCTCCCGTAGCTCCTGGAGCTCTCTGGCTGAGGGAACATACCGGTCTCTGATAGGCCGAATAGTCCAGTCACGTGAAATAAGAAACGATGTCATTGGCCAGCACACATTTTTGCGCCCCAAGATTCACGTTTCATCCGCCAATGAGAAGCCGTCTTTGCCGAAACGACCGTGAAAGGCACAAACACGTTGGGCCGGCGCCCGTAAAGGGGGCGGGGCTTGTCTCCGTGAGGATGAGTGGCGATATATTATTTATGTCACATTTAACTTAAGTGGTTGTTGACAGGCTGGCGGTCTCCCACACACATGTAGCGCGTCAACACGGTTTATTTAATATTTAAATGATTTGGGAGATAATGTTTTTTGAATATTATATTTTTTTCTTCTTCTTTTTTTTTTTCATCTCAAAATTTTAAGAGGGGCGGCGCCCTAGCGCCCCCTATGGACGCACCGCCACTGCTCCCTATGGATGTACGCCAGGGCTCCAGACTGCGACCAAATGGTCGCATTTTGCGCCTAAAATTAGACACGGTGCGAGTAAATTTTTCATCAACTCGCGCATGCGCGACCAGTAAATTAGCAGATTATTTATTTTATTGTTATTAAATATTTTTGTTGCTGACAAACTTGTTCTACACTTCAACCCACTATAGTTAGCGGTAATGCCTGAATGACTCGATTGCTAACCGACATTAACTCCAGAAGAAGAAGAAAGGAGACGAAAACAGAAGAAGAAGAAGGCTGGCCTGTGTGTGAGAGCGGGGGGGGGAGAATGATTGACAGCGGGAAGGGGGGACCACGGTTATAGGCTAATGTGTGAAAAGAGGCGGGTCTTGGGGGTTATCGCGCGAATCCAAAGATTTTACATAGCGGTGTCTCCTGTAAACAATGGACAATGGCGAAGCGGACTATCAGTTCGTACTTTCTTCCTAAACCTCATGATATAGAGAAGACAAATCCCGAGAATGAGTCCGACTCAGATTGTGAGGAAACGGTCGTGGCGAAAAAAGGCAGGAAATTCAGCTTTGGCGATGAGTGGCTGCGAGTTCACCTGACTGAGGTATTTCAGGGAGAGCAACTCAATGAACTACATTCTGCTGTCGATTCCCACAACATGCGGGGAACACGAAATGTGCTGATAAGACTGGCACTACACAATGAAAACACGACACGCTGATCAAACACAACGCCAGTCTGAAACATAAAATGTGCCGCGACCTGTGCAATGAAAGCTCCACTCCCAGTCGCATTTAGAAGAAAAGAGGCTGCTAACCAGTGCGCCGAGGAGGCCGAATTCAGGGCTTTCAAGTGTCACGCACGCATTTCGGTCTTACGTCACGCACTCCCGCCACACATCGTATTTCTCACGCTGAAAAAAACTCTCGGCTATTTAATGTTTTAATGTGCCGCAGCGCGCCAACATGAGCCGCGCTGCCCTCACCATGGAGGAATCAAGCGCTCCCCTGGAGTTCTGCTGTGAGGAGCCACTTATCAGCCAATCAACAACAACAAAAAGGGCTACACAATAGCCAATCAGAAAACAACCCGTATCTGGGTAAGATTCAATCCAGCAACCAATGAAAATAAAGCATCCTGGAATTGCGCGCGACTGACTAATATCCGAAAATTGCGTTCTGGGGGGGGGGGGGGGGGGTATTTATCAGTAATACAGTAAAAATGATGGGAACACTTTGCAAGTCGATTTATAGTGTGCGCCCCTAAATTTTCTGCTTACGCCCCTAAAATTTTAAGTTAGGGGCCACTGTGCTCCGAGTAAAAAAAGTTAGTCTGGAGCCCTGCAGCAGAGCTCCTTCTGAGCTGATGAACACAATTCTGGTGATTCTACAATAATTAACACCCATTTGGATTTTTGTTGGACTCATCTCAGACTAGAGTTGGACTGGTGTTGGACTAGAATTGGATTATAAATAGACTAGAATTGGACTAGAATTGGACTGGTGTTGGACTAGAATTGGACTGGTGTTGGACCAGCAGCTTCTAAAAGCCCCTTCAACAACTCTTTCTGACCTCTGTCATGGCCGGTCTCTTCTTCCGCTTCTTGTTCAGACACCTGCAGGCCAGAGCCACCAGCGCCATGCAGCCAGCAGGCTCCTCAGCGCCCCCTGGAGACACAACGTGAGTACTGCAGGTAACGAGCAGGAACTCCAGCTGAGACAAACACACAGAGACTGACCTGAGACCAGCCGGTGGTCCAGCTGTCTCCTCCAGGCCTCTGCAGGAGAACCCGTCAGACTGTCCTCAACCTCCTCCACCAGGTCCTTCTACACAACCAGAACCAGAACCACAGATACTCAATAAGAAGCTGTGTGTGTGTGTGTGTGTGTGTGTGTGTGTGTGTGTGCGTGTGTGTGTTCTGACCAGGTACGTCTCTCCCGTCTTCCTGTCCTTCTGCAGAGCTCGACGTCCGGTCAGAACCTCCATCAGAACCTGAACCACATGAGACGTAATGAGACAGGATGACCAGAACATCAGAATCAGGAATAAAAAGATCAGGACTAAAGTAGATCAGAATCAGAGTGGATAAGGAAAACATTGGATCAGGACTTGAGGGGATCAGGACTAAAAAGATCAGGACTAGAGGGATCAAGATTGGATAAGGACAATAGAGGATCAGGACTTGAGGAATCAGGACTCGAGTTATCAGGACTCGAGGAATCAGGACTAGAGGAATCAGGACTAGAGGAATCAGGACTTGAGGAATCAGGACTTGAGGGATCAAGATTGGATAAGGACAAAAGTGGATCAGGACTTGAGGAATCAGGACTAGAGGAATCAGGACTCGAGGAATCAGGACTCGAGGAATCAGGACTAGAGGAATCAGGACTTGAGGAATCAGGACTCGAGGAATCAGGACTCGAGGAATCAGGACTCGAGGGATCAAGATTGGATAAGGACAATAGTGGATCAGGACTAGAGGGATCAGGACTTGAGGAATCAGGACTCGAGGAATCAGGACTAGAGGAATCAGGACTAGAGGAATCAAGATTGGATAAGGACAATAGTGGATCAGGACTTGAGGAATCAGGACTAGAGGGATCAAGATTGGATAAGGACAATAGTGGATCAGGACTTGAGGAATCAGGACTAGAGGGATCAAGATTGGATAAGGACAATAGTGGATCAGGACTTGAGGAATCAGGACTCGAGGAATGAGGACTAGAGGAATCAGGACTCGAGGAATCAGGACTAGAGGAATCAGGACTAGAGGAATCAGGACTTGAGGGATCAAGATTGGATAAGGACAATAGTGGATCAGGACTTGAGGAATCAGGACTAGAGGGATCAAGATTGGATAAGGACAATAGTGGATCAGGACTTGAGGAATCAGGACTAGAGGGATCAAGATTGGATAAGGACAATAGTGGATCAGGACTTGAGGAATCAGGACTAGAGGAATCAGGACTAGAGGAATCAGGACTAGAGGAATCAGGACTTGAGGAATCAGGACTTGAGGGATCAAGATTGGATAAGGACAATAGTGGATCAGGACTTGAGGAATCAGGACTTGAGGAATCAGGACTTGAGGAATCAAGATTGGATAAGGACAATAGTGGATCAGGACTTGAGGAATCAGGACTAGAGGAATCAGGACTCGATCGGGGTTCTGCTGCTCTGGTGGAACAAACTCTTCTAAATCAGAGAATTTAAAGTATTTGACGATCACAGCGAAGAGCTTCCATCTCGGGGTGAATCAACTACATTTCCCATCAGCCCCTGCGGCGCCTCACCACTCCGAAGCTGTACACGTCTACGGCCGTCCCCAGCTCTCCGTCCCTCACGTATTCAACGGGCAGGTACGCCAGCGTTCCTCTGACCGTCGCCGTTTTACCCACCGACGCCGTCTGAGCCGCCGGGCGCCCCGCCGAGCCGCGACACGCGAACCGAGCCAGACCGAAGTCCCCCAGCTTGGCCACCAGGTGGCGGTCCAGCAGGATGTTTGAGCTGCGGAGACCAAGACGGACAGAAGACCTCAGAACTCAGAGCGAGTGGAGCTCCGGGCCGGGGTGGGGCGCCGTCAGACCTCTTGACGTCTCCGTGGATCAGGGCTGCGTGTCCGCCTGGAGGGAAGTGAAGGAACTGCAGCGCCGTTGAGGCTCCTTTAACCACGCCCACTCTCTGAGGCCAGGACAGAGACACACACTCCTGACAAAACACACACGCACAAGCACACACACGCGCACACACACACACGATATAAACTCTTAAAACACCTGAGAACACGCAGCCTGGTTGTTATGCGTTTGTTACATTGTGTCTTATGTCTGTTACGTTGTGATACACTGTTTGTGTGTTACATGGTGCGTTACATGGTGTGTGTTTTGTTGTGCGTTACATTGTGATATACTGTTTGTGTGTTACATGGTGCGTTACATGGTGTGTGTTTTGTTGTGCGTTACATTGTGATATACTGTTTGTGTGTTACATGGTGCGTTACATGGTGTGTGTTTTGTTGTGCGTTACATTGTGTAGCTGGTCCTCCAGTGACCTGAGCTCCATGTAGCTGTAGATCAGACACACTGATTCTGGTCCTTCACTGAAGCCCAACAGATCTACGATGTTGGGATGTCTGAACCTGAACAACAGACTGGGATCAGATCTCACACACAGGTAGACACATTATATATATATATAAATATATTATATGTATACACATATATATATAATATATATTATATATATACACATTTATATAATATATATATTATATACATAATATATATATATATTATAAATAATATATAATATATAAATACACAAGCTGTGCTCACTTTGACAGTTTGTCCACTTCAGTCTGAAAGCTCTCCTTCAGCAGAGTCCAGTCCAGCAGACAATCCTAAAACAACAACAACAACTTTGACCAATCACAGTCCACTTCCTGTCAGTGACACAAGTAGAAACACAAGAGGTCCTAAAGGTGTTACCTTCCTCGATGGGAACAGCCAATAGAAACACAGATGTGACCCACAGGTATTGACCCATCACACAGGTGAGGTCACCGTGTGACCTGCGCTGTGATTGGCTGACCTGTTTGAGTCTCTTGACAGCACAGTCGGTGTTCCTCAGAGACGCTCTGTAGACCACACCGAACCCCCCCTCCCCCACTTGCAGGGAGGGGGAGAAGCCCATCGTCCCAGCATACACCTCTTTATACGACCAGCACATCACCCCACTGCTGCTTGAAACCACCGGGGGGTGCTGAGGGGCGAATTCATCATCACTATTATCATCATCTTCATCACCACCATCACCATCATCACCACCATCACCATCATCATCATCACACCATCATCTTCATCATCACCATCACACCATCATCTTCATCACCACCATCATCATCACCATCATCATCTTCATCACCACCATCACACCATCATCATCATCACCACCATCACCACCATCTTCATCACCACCATCATCATCATCATCACCACCATCACCATCATCATCACCACCATCACCATCATCACACCATCATCTTCATCACCACCATCATCATCATCATCACCACCATCACACCATCATCTTCATCACCACCATCACACCATCATCATCATCATCACCATCACACCATCATCTTCATCACCACCATCACACCATCACCATCATCACCACCATCACCATCATCTTCATCACACCATCATCTTCATCACCATCATCACCATCATCTTCATCACCATCACCATCATCTTCATCATATTAGAACATCACAGTGTGTGTGTGTGTGTGTTACCGGGGCGGGTTGGTGGAAGTCAGACTTCAGGTTCTGGGGGGGCGGGTCCGGTCTGGGGAGGGGGGGCGGGTCCGGTCTGGGGAGGGGTCTCCGTCCTCCTTCATGGATGAAGAACAGGAGGTCATCGCTCAGTCTCCACGCCACTGGAGCGCCGTTAGAAACACTCAGTAAAACTACATGGCCGCCATCGTCTAGAGACTGAGACCACACGGTGGAGCTGTGTTACCTGTGTGTGAGTGTGTGTTACCTGTGTGTGTGTAACCTGTGTGTGTGTGTGAGTGTGTGTTACCTGTGTGTGTGTGTTACCTGTGTGTGTGTGTTACCTGTGTGTGTGTGTGTTACCTGTGTGTGTGTGTGTTACCTGTGTGTGTGTGTGTGTTACCTGTGTGTGTGTGTGTGTTACCTGTGTGTGTGTGTGTTACTGTGTGTGTGTGTTACCTGTGTGTGTGTGTGTGTTACCTGTGAGTGTGTGTTACCTGTGTGTGTGTGTGTGTTACCTGTGTGTGTGTGTTACCTGTGTGTGTGTGTGTTACTTTGTGAGTGTGTGTTACCTGTGTGTGTGTGTGTGTAACCTGTGTGTGTGTGTTACCTGTGTGTGTGTGAGTGTGTGTTACCTGTGTGTGTGTGTTACCTGTGTGTGTGTGTGTTACCTGTGTGTGTGTGTTACCTGTGTGTGTGTGTTACCTGTGCGTGTGTGTTACCTGTGTGTGTGTGTGTGTTGTGTGTGTGTGTGTAACCTGTGTGTGTGTGTTACCTGTGTGTGTGTTACCTGTGTGTGTGTTACCTGTGTGTGTGTGTTACCTGTGTGTGTGTGTTACCTGTGTGTGTGTGTTACCTGTGTGTGTTACCTGTGTGTGTGTGTTACCTGTGTGTGAGTGTGTGTTACCTGTGTGTGTGTGTTACCTGTGTGTGTGTGTAACCTGTGTGTGTGTGTTACCTGTGTGTGTGTGTTACTGTGTGTGTGTGTGTTACCTGTGTGTGTGTGTGTGTGTTACCTGTGTGTGTGTGTTACCTGTGTGTGTGTTACCTGTGTGTGTGTGTTACCTGTGTGTGTGAGTGTGTGTTACCTGTGTGTGTGTGTGTGTACCTGTGTGTGTGTTACCTGTGTGTGTGTGTTACCTGTGTGTGTGTGTGTGTAACCTGTGTGTGTGTGTTACTTTGTGAGTGTGTGTTACCTGTGTGTGTGTGTGTGTGTTACCTGTGTGTGTGTGTGTGTGTTACCTGTGTGTGTGTGAGTGTGTGTTACCTGTGTGTGTGTGTGTGTAACCTGTGTGTGTGTGTTACCTGTGCGTGTGTGAGTGTGTGTTACCTGTGTGTGTGTGTGTGTGTGTTACCTGTGTGTGTGTGTGTAACCTGTGTGTGTGTGTTACCTGTGTGTGTGTGTGTGTGTTACCTGTGTGTGTGTGTGTGTTACCTGTGTGTGTGAGTGTGTGTTACCTGTGTGTGTGTGTGTGTTACCTGTGTGTGTTACCTGTGTGTGTGTGTGTGTTACCTGTGTGTGTGTGTTACCTGTGTGTGTGTGTTACCTGTGTGTGTGTGTGTAACCTGTGTGTGTGTGTTACTTTGTGAGTGTGTGTTACCTGTGTGTGTGAGTGTGTGTTACCTGTGTGTGTGTGTGTTACCTGTGTGTGTGTGTTACCTGTGTGTGTGTGTGTGTTACCTGTGTGTGTGTGTTACCTGTGTGTGTGTGAGTGTGTTACCTGTGTGTGTGTGTGTGTTACCTGTGTGTGTGTGTTACCTGTGTGTGTGTGAGTGTGTGTAACCTGTGTGTGTGTGTTACTTTGTGAGTGTGTGTTACCTGTGTGTGTGTTACCTGTGTGTGTGTGTGAGTGTGTGTTACCTGTGTGTGTGTGTAACCTGTGTGTGTGTGTTACCTGTGTGTGTGTGTGTGTTACCTGTGTGTGTGTTACTGTGTGTGTGTGTGTTACCTGTGTGTGTGTGTGTGTTACCTGTGTGTGTGTGTGTGTAACCTGTGTGTGTGTAACCTGTGTGTGTGTGTGTGTAACCTGTGTGTGTGTGTGTAACCTGTGTGTGTGTGTGTAACCTGTGTGTGTGTGTTACTTTGTGAGTGTGTGTTACCTGTGCGTGTGTGAGTGTGTGTTACCTGTGTGTGTGTGAGTGTGTGTAACCTGTGTGTGTGTGTTACTTTGTGAGTGTGTGTTACCTGTGTGTGTGTTACCTGTGTGTGTGTGTGTAACCTGTGTGTGTGTGTGTTACTTTGTGAGTGTGTGTTACCTGTGTGTGTGTGTGTAACCTGTGTGTGTGTGTAACCTGTGTGTGTGTGTTACCTGTGTGTGTGTAACCTGTGTGTGTGTGTGTGTGTTACCTGTGTGTGCCTGTGTGTGTGTGTGTGTGTTACCTGTGTGTGTGTGTGTGTGTGTGTTACCTGTGTGTGTGTGTGTGTTACCTGTGTGTGTGTGTGTTACCTGTGTGTGTGTGTGTAACCTGTGTGTGTGTGTTACTTTGTGAGTGTGTGTTACCTGTGCGTGTGTGAGTGTGTGTTACCTGTGTGTGTGTTACCTGTGTGTGTGTTACCTGTGTGTGTGTGTAACCTGTGTGTGTGTTACTTTGTGAGTGTGTGTTACCTGTGTGTGTGTGTGTGTGTGTTAACGGTGTGTGTGTGTTACTGTGTGTGTGTTACCTGTGCGTGTGTGAGTGTGTGTTACCTGTGTGTGTGTTACCTGTGGAGCTCAGTGTGACAGTGCTCAGTGTGGGCGTGGCCTTGGGGGGAGGGGAGGGCTTCAGACTGGAGGCACCTGCAGAGAGAGAGACGGCTGTCTGGTTTGACCTCAGACCCTCCAGAGGTCAGAGGTCATCACAGAACTCACAGCCCAGGATGACGTCACGGGGGCGGAGCAGCTCCAGGCGCTCCAGCAGGTCGATCAGCTCCCCGACGCGACCGTTCCTGGCCTCCCATTGGTTCATCACCCAGTCGGTCCGCCTCTTCGTCCTCTCGGCCAATCGCACGGCGGTCTGGTCCCCGAGCACCTCGGAGGCTTCAGGGCCACGGAAACAAGGAATTGAACCAGCGCCTCCAGCAGAACCGCTAAGGGACTGCATGCTGCGCTCTACTGCATCACTATGACGCTTAAAGGATCAACCGAGAGACGACGAAGATCAAACTTAGAAAACACTAAAACATGGACACAATAACAGAGTAGTGTGTACTTATGGTCCTTGTTGTCAGAGTAGTGTGTACTTATGGTCCTTGTTGTCAGAGTAGTGTGTACTTATGGTCCTTGTTGTCAGAGTAGTGTGTACTTATAGTCCTTGTTGTCAGAGTAGTGTGTACTTATGGTCCTTGTTGTCAGAGTAGTGTGTACTTATAGTCCTTGTTGTCAGAGTAGTGTGTACTTATAGTCCTTGTTGTCAGAGTAGTGTGTACTTATAGTCCTTGTTGTCAGAGTAGTGTGTACTTATGGTCCTTGTTGTCAGAGTAGTGTGTACTTATAGTCCTTGTTGTCAGAGTAGTGTGTACTTATGGTCCTTGTTGTCAGAGTAGTGTGTACTTATGGTCCTTGTTGTCAGAGTAGTGTACTTATGGTCCTTGTTGTCAGAGTAGTGTGTACTTATAGTCCTTGTTGTCAGAGTAGTGTGTACTTATGGTCCTTGTTGTCAGAGTAGTGTGTACTTATGGTCCTTGTTGTCAGAGTAGTGTGTACTTATAGTCCTTGTTGTCAGAGTAGTGTGTACTTATGGTCCTTGTTGTCAGAGTAGTGTGTACTTATGGTCCTTGTTGTCAGAGTAGTGTGTACTTATAGTCCTTGTTGTCAGAGTAGTGTGTACTTATGGTCCTTGTTGTCAGAGTAGTGTGTACTTATAGTCCTTGTTGTCAGAGTAGTGTGTACTTATGGTCCTTGTTGTCAGAGTAGTGTGTACTTATGGTCCTTGTTGTCAGAGTAGTGTGTACTTATAGTCCTTGTTGTCAGGTAGTGTGTACTTATGGTCCTTGTTGTCAGAGTAGTGTGTACTTATGGTCCTTGTTGTCAGAGTAGTGTGTACTTATAGTCCTTGTTGTCAGAGTAGTGTGTACTTATAGTCCTTGTTGTCAGAGTAGTGTGTACTTATGGTCCTTGTTGTCAGAGTAGTGTGTACTTATGGTCCTTGTTGTCAGAGTAGTGTGTACTTATAGTCCTTGTTGTCAGAGTAGTGTGTACTTATAGTCCTTGTTGTCAGAGTAGTGTGTACTTATGGTCCTTGTTGTCAGAGTATTGTGTACTTATGGTCCTTGTTGTCAGAGTAGTGTGTACTTATAGTCCTTGTTGTCAGAGTAGTGTGTACTTATGGTCCTTGTTGTCAGAGTAGTGTGTACTTATAGTCCTTGTTGTCAGAGTAGTGTGTACTTATAGTCCTTGTTGTCAGAGTAGTGTGTACTTATGGTCCTTGTTGTCATAGTAGTGTGTACTTATGGTCCTTGTTGTCAGAGTAGTGTGTACTTATGGTCCTTGTTGTCAGAGTATTGTGTACTTATGGTCCTTGTTGTCAGAGTAGTGTGTACTTATAGTCCTTGTTGTCAGAGTAGTGTGTACTTATGGTCCTTGTTGTCAGAGTAGTGTGTACTTATAGTCCTTGTTGTCAGAGTAGTGTGTACTTATGGTCCTTGTTGTCAGAGTAGTGTGTACTTATGGTCCTTGTTGTCATAGTAGTGTGTACTTATGGTCCTTGTTGTCAGAGTAGTGTGTACTTATGGTCCTTGTTGTCAGAGTAGTGTGTACTTATAGTCCTTGTTGTCAGAGTAGTGTGTACTTATAGTCCTTGTTGTCAGAGTAGTGTGTACTTATAGTCCTTGTTGTCAGAGTAGTGTGTACTTATAGTCCTTGTTGTCAGAGTAGTGTGTACTTATAGTCCTTGTTGTCAGAGTAGTGTGTACTTATGGTCCTTGTTGTCAGAGTAGTGTACTTATGGTCCTTGTTGTCAGAGTAGTGTGTACTTATGGTCCTTGTTGTCAGAGTAGTGTGTACTTATGGTCCTTGTTGTCAGAGTAGTGTGTACTTATGGTCCTTGTTGTCAGAGTAGTGTGTACTGATGGTTCTTGTATTTCCAGGTGACGCTACGCCTCGTCAGCCGCTAGGAGCGCGAGTGGCTCCAGGTTCGGGTTCTAGTCCCGGACTCACCGAAGCGGGTCCAGTCCAGGTCCGACAGCCCGTCCATGACCCGGCAGAACTCCCACAGGACGGCGGGCGGCAGCTGGAACAGGAACGTCGCTCTCTGCTGTCCTGCCGACATGTTTGATGGCACGAGACGTCACCTGAAGCTAACGGCTAACAGCTAACAGAGACCCGCCTCCAGACGGACCGGGTCAGCGGGCTCGGAACCGACCGGAACAGACAAGTTACAAACTCTCACAACTCTGAGATCAACAAGTTCTGCTTCTCTGCCGCTTCCGCCCGCTGAGGGTCAAGCTCACTGCAATAAGAGCCGCTTCCGGTTGGCAGTCCTCCAAAATAAAAGAATGCAAATTGAATCACAATTTCTATTTTTACAGCTTTTTAACAGTGAGATTTAGAGAATTATGTCCTCAACATGTGCATGTGGGGGGGGGTGGGGGGGTGCTAGTGACTATTTTTTTGCTCCGTCCCGATGCGCGCAGACCGGCGTCGGAGCTCTGCAGCGACCGCGATCGACCTATCGATCGGCGTATTGAGCACCCCTGCATTCAAACATTAAATAGCCGAGAGTTTTTTTCAGCGTGAGAAATACGATGTTTGGCGGGAGTGCGTGAGTTAAGACCGAAATGCGTGAGTCTCACGCTCAATGCGTGAGACTTGAGAGCCCTGGACCGTGAGTGTGTTCTCTGTTAGTGAAATTACATTAAAATCCATGAGAGAAGTGATTGTTGGCAGAACTGCATGAGCTGCACATCAGCCGCCGGACACGAGGCCGGAGCGGCGGCCCGTCAGGCGGGATGAATGTCTCTCTATTCTGTTCCCATCTTCTTCATTATTCTGACACTGTTTCACAAAGTGTCCCTGTGACCCAGTTGTTTACAGATCTTGTTCTATTTCATCCTTCCTGACCGCCAGAGGCGGGGCTTAGCACTGGTCTCGCGCACACGCAGGTCGAGTCTTAATAACAACAAAGTCACCTGTGACCTCGGATGACCCCCCGCCGGGTATAAGTTCCTTAGTCATCCCGGGATCAGTCCTTTTCATCTTCTCGCAACAGGCTAACAGGATACTGCATTAGCAGCAGCTCAGGCTGAACCGGTCCAGAGGTTCATCTGGAGCCTCGAGACCCACCGGGCCGAGCGGCGACCCCTCGCCTTCCACACTGCTACACCGCCACACCGCTACACTGCTACACCGCTACACTGCCACACCGCTACACTGCTACACCGCTACACCGCCACACCGCCACACTGCCACACCGCCACACCGCCACACTGTGTGGGGAATTTGTGGTGTACAACAGTATTAAGTATCAATGCTGTAGGTCGAGGGAAGCTCTGAGAATAGAAGCCCACTGGGGTGAAGGCCTTGGTGCAGAAGATGACCATGTAAGGTGGGGGTCAGAAGCACACTTTTAGCCCCAACTGACGTGGCCGGCCTATCGATTGTGACCTTAAACGGCCTGCCTTCTCCCTATATAAAGTGTAGCAGGAGGTAAAATTTAAAAAAAATTGGGAGGCCGAAAAAAAAAAAAG
This sequence comes from Pseudoliparis swirei, assembly GCF_029220125.1. Taxonomy (NCBI): domain Eukaryota; kingdom Metazoa; phylum Chordata; class Actinopteri; order Perciformes; family Liparidae; genus Pseudoliparis; species Pseudoliparis swirei. The sequence continues at coordinate 29,031,889 of NC_079396.1, forward strand.
GGTTCCTAAGAGACTTATAGAGCAGCCTGAAATTTAAAGGTTTTTAAAAAAAAAAGGAAAAGGATATAAGGAGTTGAAAAAGGATTATAGAGGGGGCCTAAAAGGAGACTTAAGAGCTATAAGAGGACTAAGGATTGACCTAAAGATTTAAAATTTAAAGGGGTTTAAGGATTAAAAAAAAAATTTTAAGGGGGAACAAAGTTTAAAAAGGGTTTAAAAAAATTAAAGAGACTTATAGAGCAGCCTGAAAAAAAAAAGGGTTTTTAAAAGGATTTAAAAAAAGGGGAAAATAAGGAGTTGCCCAAAGAAAAAAAAAGGGTTGAAAAGGAAAAGGGCCCTAAAAAGGGTTAAAAAAAGGGCCCTGATAAAAGGAGTTGACCTAAGAGACTTATAGAGCAGCCTGATAATAAGGATTTGGGAAAACTTTAAACCCTTGGGAGGCCTGAATTAAGGGTAAAAAATTTTAAAAAATTTAGAGCACCCTTATAAAGGCCAAGAGTTTAAAAAAAGGGAGTTGAAAAGGGGGTTTGGATTTGGGACTTAAGAGACCTAAAAAAGGAGTTGAAAAAAAAAAGGGGAACTTAAAGGCCTGAAATAAGGAGTTGAAAGAGACTTATGAACCCATAAAGGGGCCCTTTAAAGATTAAAAAGGCCTAAAAAAGGGAAGTAAAATTAAGGGGGACTTAAAAAAGGAAGCCTGATAATAAGGAGTTAAAATTTGGGGCCCTATAAAAGGGTTAAAGGACTTAAGAATAAAAAGGGGGCCTGGATTAAAAAAAAGGAAAAGGGGAAAATAGGGCCCTAAAAAAAGGGAGGCCAAAAAAAAGGGGGCAAGGCGTAAAAAGGAGTTGAAAAAAAAGGGAAAAGGATTTAAAAGTTTATAAATTTAAAAGGAGTTGACTAAGAGACTTATAGAGCAGCCTGATAATAAGGAGTTGCCCAAGGGAAATTTTTAAAAATTGACCAAGGGAATTTAAACCCAAAAAAATTGAAAAAGGTTTTGGAATAATAAAGGAAAAGTTTAAAACCCTTTAAAAAGGATTAAAAATTAAGAGCAGCCTGATAAAAGGAGTTGACCTAAGAGATTTAAAACCCCTTGGGATTACTAAGGGGACCTTAACGGGGTATTTAAGAGACTTGAAAAGGGAGTTAGACTAAGGAAAAGGATTACTAGAGCAAGGACCTGAAAAGGGTTGACAAAGAGACTTATAGAAGTGAATAAGGATTTTGACCTAAGAGTTAAAAGAGCAAGCGATATAAGGAGTTGACCAAAAAAGGACTTTAAGAGCAGCCTGATAATAAGGAGTTGACTTAAGAGACTTAGTGATAGCCTGATATGAGTTGACCTAAGAGACTTATATAGAGCAGCCTGATAATAAGGTGTTGACTAGAGAGACTTATAGAGCAGCCTGATAATAAGGAGTTGACCTAAGATACTTATAGAGCAGCCTGATAATAAGGAGTTGACCTAAGAGACTTATAGAGCAGCCGGCTCATAAGGAGTTGACTTGGCAAACCAGTAGACAGCCTGATACAAGGAGTTAATTTAAGACTTATTAGAGCAGCCTGATAATAAGGAGTTGACCTAAGAGACTTATAGAGCAGCCTGATAATAAGGAGTTGACCTAAGAGACTTATGGAGCAGCCTGATAATAAGGAGTTCACCTAAGAGACTTATGGAGCAGCCTGATAATAAGGAGTTGACCTAAGAGACTTATAGAGCAGCCTGATAATAAGGAGTTGACTTAAGAGACTTATAGAGCAGCCTGATAATAAGGAGTTGACTGAAGAGACTTATATAGCCTGATAAGGAGTTGACTTAAGTGACTTATAGAGCAGCCTGATAATAAGGAGTTGACTTAAGAGACTTATAGAGCAGCCTGATAATAAGGAGTTGACTTAAGAGACTTATAGAGCAGCCTGATAAGGAGTTTACTTAGAGACTTATAGAGCAGCCTGATAAGGAGTTTACTTAAGACTTATAGAGCAGCCTGATAATAAGGAGTTGACCTAAGAGACTTATAGAGCATCCTGATAATAAGGAGTTGGCCGAAGAGACTTATAGAGCAGCCTGATAATAAGGAGTTGGCCGAAGAGACTTATAGAGCAGCCTGATAAGGAGTTGACTTAAGTGACTTATAGAGCAGCCTGATAAGGAGTTGACTTAAGTGACTTATAGAGCAGCCTGATAAGTAAGGAGCGATCATGACTTATAGAGCAGCCTGATAATGCTGGGGAGTTGACCTAAGAGACTATAGAGCAGCCTGACAACAAGGAGTTGACCCAAGAGACTTATTAGAGCAGCCTGATAATAAGGAGTTGACCCCAAGAGACTTATATAGAGCAGCCTGATAATAAGGGAGTTGACCCAAGACGTATGGAGCAGCCTGATAATAAGGAGTTGACCTAAGAGACTTATGCGGAGCAGCCTGATAATAAGGAGTTGACCTTGGAAGACTTATATAGAGCAGCCTGATAATAAGGAGTTGACCTACAGAGACCAAGGGAGCAGCCTGATAAACAGGGAGTTGACCCTTAAGAGACTTATGTAGAGCAGCCTGATAATAAGGGAGCTGACTTACAGACGGCGGAGACAGCCTGATATTAAGGAGTTGACCTAAGAGACTTATAGAGCAGCCTGATAATAAGGAGTTGACCTAAGAGACTTATAGAGCAGCCTGATAATAACAAGGAGTTGGACCTTAAGTAGACTTATAGAGCAGCCTGATAATAAGGAGCGACTTAAGAGTTGGACAGGAGCAGCCTGATAAGGAGCTGACCCAAGACTTATAGAGCAGCCTGACAATAAGTTGACCTGGAAGAGTTACCTAAGTAATTCAGCCTGATAACAAGGCAGTTGATAAGGAGTTGACCCAAGTGAGACCTGTATAGAGCAGCCTGATAATATAAGAGTTGACCCAAGAGACCTACAGAGCAGCCTGATAACAAGGAGTTGACCAAGTGACCTAAGCAGACTTATGGACATGCCTGATAATAAGGAGTTGACCTAAGAGACTTATAGGAGCAAGCCTGATAATAAGGAGTTCACCTAAGAGACTTATGGAGCAGCCTGACAATAAGGAGTTGACTTAAGAGACTTATAGAGCAGCCTGATAATAAGGAGTTGACTTAAGAGACTTATAGAGCAGCCTGATAATAAGGAGTTGACCGAAGAGACTTATAGAGCAGCCTGATAAGGAGTTGACTTAAGTGACTTATAGAGCAGCCTGATAATAAGGAGTTGACCTAAGAGACTTATAGAGCAGCCTGATAATAAGGAGTTGACTCTAAGAGGGACTTATAGAGACAGCCTGATAATAAGGGAGCTGACCTAAGAGACTATGGAGGGGAGCAGCCTGGATAATAAGGAGTTGACCTAAGAGATCATAGATAAGCCGCCTACAAGGAGTTGGACTTAAGAGACTTATATAGAGCAGCCTGACAATAAGGAGTTGACCTAAGAGACTTATTAGCAGCAGCCTGATAACAAGGAGAGTTGACTCAAGAGACTTATAGAGCAGCCATGATAATAAGGAGTTGGACCTAAGAGACTTATGGAGCAGCCTGATAATAAGGAGTTGACCTAAGAGACTTATAGATAAGGAGCAGCCTGATAACAAGGAGTTGACTCCAAGAGACTTATATAGAGCAGCCTGATAATAAGGATGGAGGGCCTGAAGAGACTTATAGAGCAGCCTGATGGAAGGAGTTGGATCAAGAGAGACTATAGAGCAGCCTGATCATAAGGAGTTGACCTTAGAGACTTATAGAGCAGCCTGAGGTAATAAGGAGTTGACTTAAGAGACTATAGCAGATAAGCCTGATAATAAGGAGTTGGACCCAAGAGACCTTAAGTGAGCAGCCTGATAATAAGGAGTTGACCCCAGACTTATGGGACTTATAGAGCAGCCTGATAATAAGGAGTTGACCTAAGACCCCATATAGAGCAAAGTGCCTGATCACAAGGAGTTGACTTCTAAGAGACCTATAGACAAGCCTGCAGCCTATATAAGGAAGGAGTTGACCTCAAGAGACTTATGGAGCAGCCTGATACTATGGAGCTGACCTAAGATTCTAAGAGACTTATAGAGCAGCCTTGATAATAAGGAGAGTTGACTTAAGAGACTCTATGGAGCAGCCTGATAATAAGGAGTTGACCTAAGAGACTTATGGAGTTGCCTGATATCAAGGAGTTGACTCTAAGAGACTTATGAGCAGCCTGATATTAAGGAGTTGGACCCTTAAGAGACTTATATAGAGCAGGACTGATAATAAGGAGTTGACCTAAGAGACTTATAGATGCAGCTCTGATAATAAGGAGTTGATCTCACCCAGAGCAGTCGAAGCCTGGTAATAAGGAGTTGACTTAAGAGACGATATAGAGCAGCCTGATAATAAGGAGTTGACCTAAGAGACTTATAGTAGAGCAGCCCTGATAATAAGAGTATAGAATATACACTAGATACACTTTATTAACTCAAGGGGAAATTAGTTCTGCATTTAACCCATCCTTAGTTATTGGCGACAGGGCTGCACTGGAAGCAACTGGGGGTTCAGTGCCTTGCCTGGTGACACTTCATCGGCAACTAATGGGGAGAGCGCCAACGAACCCACAACTCCAAGGGTTGCAGGACGGCCCTCACCCCACTGAGCCAAAGCCGCCCAAGGAGTTGACCCAAGAGACTATAAGCAGACCTGATAAGTGTTGACCTACAGACCTGGAGCAGCCTGATGGGTCAAGGAGTTGACCCAAGAGACTTATAGATACAGCAGTCTGATAACAAGGAGTTGGACCCTAAGAGACTTATAGAGCAGCCTGAGGTAACAAGGAGTTGACCTAAGAGACTGACAGAGCAGCCTGATAACAGGGAGTTGATCTAAGAGTACTTAAGTAGAGCAGCCTGATAATAAGGAGTTGCCCAAAGAGACTTGGCGTAGAGCAGCCTGATAATAAGGAGTTGACCCAAGACCTATATATAGAGCCTGATAACAAGGATGACTCAGAGACTTATAGAGCAGCCTGATAATAAGGAGTTGACCGAAGTTGACTATATAGAGCAGCCTGATAGAGGAGTTGACTTATGACTCCTATAGAGTTCGATTAACAAGGATTGACTTAAGAGACTTATAGATAGAGCAGCCTGATAATAAGGAGTTGACCTAAGAGACTTATAGAGCAGCAAATGATAATAAGGAGTTGACTTTCTAAGAGACTTATAGAGCAGCCTGATAAGGAGTTGATAATAAGGATGGACTCAAGAGACTATATAGAGCAGCCTGATAATAAGGAGTTGACCTATAACTAAGAGACTTATAGAGCAAATTGACCTGATAACAAGGGAGTTGGACTAAGAGACTTATAGAGCAGCCTGATAAGGAGTTGACTGAGAGAACTTATAGAGCAGCCTGATAATAAGGAGTTGGACCTAAGAGACTTATAGAGCAGCCTGATAACAAGGAGATGACTTAAGACTTATAGAGCAGCCTGATAATAAGGAGTTGACCCAAGAGACTTATGGAGCAGCCTGACAAGGGAGTTGACCCACAGACTCTATGGAGCAGCCTGATATGAGTTGGACCTAGAGCAGCCTGATAATAAGGAGTTGACCCAAGAGACTTATATAGAGCAGCCTGATAATAAGGACACCTAAGAGACTTATAGATAATGCCCATAAGGAGTTGACTTAAGACTTACCAGAGCAGCCTGATAACAAGGAGTTGACCTAAGAGACTTATTAGAGCAGCCTGATAACAAGGAGTTGACCAAAGAGACTTATAGAGCACAGCCTGATAACAAGGAGTTGACCTAAGAGACTTTAAGTGGAGCAGCCTGGATAAGGAGTTCACCCCCTAAGAGACTTATGGAGCAGCCTGATAATAAGGAGTTGACCTAAGACTCTATAGAGCAGCCTGATCATAAAGAGTCTGATACTTAAGAGACTTATAGAGCAGCTTAAGAGGACTTATAGAGCAGTTTGATAAGGAGAGTATGAGCCTGAAGAGACTTAAGAGAGTGATAAGGAGTTGACTTATGACTGCAGAGCAGCCTGATAATAAGGAGTTGACTTAAGTGACTTATAGAGCAGCCTGATAATAAGGAGTTGACCTAAGATGACGAGTAGGAGATAGCCTGATAATAAGGAGTTGACCTATTAGAGTTTATAGACAGCCTGATATGAGTTTACTTAAGACTTATAGAGCAGCCTGATAATAAGGAGTTGGACCCTAAGAGACTTATAGAGCAGCCTGATAATAAGGAGTTGGACCTAAGAGACTTATAGAGCAGCTCTGATAATAAGGAGAGTGGTCAAGACTATAGAGCAGCCTATATAAGGAGTTAATTTTAAGTGACTATAGGATGTTCATTAATAAGGAGTTGACTTAAGAGACTTATAGAGCAGCCTGATAACAAGGAGTTGGACTTAAGAGACTTATATAGAGCAGCCTGATAACAAGGAGTTGATTAAGTGACTTATAGAGCAGCCTGATGCATAAGGAGTTGACCTAAGAGACGGCGGAGCAGCCTGATATCAAGGAGTTGACCCAAGAGACTTGATGAGCAGCCTGATAACAAGGATGGACCTAAGAGACTATATAGCAGCAGCCTGATAACAACGAAAGGAGTTGACTTAAGAGACTCTATAGAGCAGCCTGATAACAAGGGTAAGGAGTTGACCTAAGAGACTTATAGAGCAGCCTGATACAAGGAGTTGACCTAAGAGACTTATAGAGCAGCCTAGTAATAAGGAGTTGACCCAGAGACCTTAAGTGGAGCAGCCTGATAATAAGGGAGTTGACCTAAGAGACTTATGGAGCAGCCCTGACATTGTTGGCTGACTAAGAGACTGGCGGACAGCCTGATATTAAGGGAGTTGACCCAGAGACTATAGAGCAGCCTGATCAATAAGGAGTTGACCATCAGAGACTTATATAGCAGCCTGATAATAAGGAGTTGACCTTAAGACTTATAGACAGCCTGACAATAAGGGGAGTTGGGACTTAAGAGACTTATAGAGCAGCCTGATCAAAAGGAGTTGACTCTAAGAGACTTATAGAGATAAGCCTGACAATAAGAATATACACTAGAATATACACTTATTAACTCATGGAAATTAGTTCCCTGCATTTAACCCATCCTTAGTTAAGGAGCAGTGGCCGTGTGAAGCGCCTGAAGCAACCAGGGGCCCAGCCTGCTCAAGCGACACTCTTGCCACTGCGTGCAACCAATGGGGAGAGCGGGATCGAACTCCACAACTTCAGCGGCAGGACGGCCCTCTTACCCCACTGAGCTAAAGCCGCCCCAAGGAGTTGACCTAAGAGACTTATGGAGCAGCCTGATAATAAGGAGTTGACCTAAGAGGACCAGGAGCAGCTCTGATAATAAGGAGTTGGACTCTTCGGATACTTATAGAGCAGCCTGAGATAAAGGAGTTGGACTCTAAGAGACTTATAGAGCAGCCTGATAATAAGGAGTTGACCTAAGAGACTCTTATAGTAGAGCAGCCGCTCATAAGGAGTTGGACTTAAGAGACTTATAGAGCAGCCTATAACAAGGAGTTGACCTAAGAGACTTATTAGACAAGCCTGATAACAAGGAGTTGACTTAAGACTTATAGATAGCCTGATTAATAAGGAGTTGACCCAAGAGACTTATGGATAGCAGCCTGATCAAAGGAGTTGAGTTGACTTGAGAGACCTACAGACAGCAGTCTGATAATAAGGAGTTCCACCTAAAAAGAGACTTATAGAGCAAGTCCTGATAATAAGGGGAGTTGACCTTAAGAGACCTATATAGAGCCTGATAACAAGGACAATCCCAAGACCATAGAGCAGCCTGGTCATAAGGAGTTGGCCTAAGTGACTTATAGAGCAGCCTGATAATAAGGAGTTGACTTAAGAGACTTATCAGAGCAGCCTCATAATAAGGAGTTGGACCCAAGAGACTTCTTAGAGCAGCCTGATAACAAGGAGTTGACCTAAGAGACGAGTATAGAGCAGCCTGACTATAAGGAGTTGACTTATGACTTCCAGAGAGACCTGATAATAAGGAGTTGACCCAAGAGACTTATATAGAGCAGCCTGATAATAAGGAGTTGGACCCAAGAGACTTATAGAGCAGCCTGATTATAAGGAGTTGACTTAAGGACTAAGAGAGCAGCATGATAATAAGGAGTTGACCTAGAATTTATAGACCAGCCTGAAAATAAGGAGTTAACTTAAGAGACTTATAACAGCAGTCTGATAATAAGGAGCTGACTTAAGAGACTTATAGAGCAGCCTGATAATAAGGAGTTGACGAGACTCTATAGAGCAGCCTGATAACAAGGAGTTGGACCCAAGAGACCTATAGATAAGCCTGACAACAAGGAGAGTTGACTCTTAAGAGACTTTATTGCAGTTGTTCCTGCTAATAAGGAGTTGACCTAAGAGACTGATATAGAGCAGCCTGATAATAAGGAGTTGACCTAAGACTTATGGACAGCCTGATAATAAGTTGACCTAAGAGACTTATATAGAGAGCAGCCTGATAATAAGGAGTTGACTTAAGTAGACTTATAGAGCAGCCTGATAATAAGGAGTTGACCTAAGAGACTTATTAGAGCAAGCCTGATAATAAGGAGTTGACCTAAGAGACTGATAGAGCAGCCTGACAATAAGGACACCTAAGGAGTTGACCGAGACTTATATAGCCTGATAAGGAGGACTTGACCTAAGAGACTTATAGAGCAGCCTGATAATAAGGAGTTGGACTTAAGTGACTATAGAGAGCAGCCTGATCACAAGGAGTTGTTAACCTAAGAGACTTTTTAGAGCAGCCTGATAATAAGGAGTTAATCAAGAGACTTAGTATAGAGCAGCCTGATATTAAGGAGTTGACTCTTAAGTGACTTATAGAGCAGCATGATAATAAGGAGTTGACCCTAAGAGAGACCTATAGAGCAGCCTGAATAACAAGGAGTTGACTTGAGACTTATAGAGCAGCCTGACAACAGAGCGACCCAGACTTATAGAGCAGCCTTGATAATAAGGAGTTGACTAGAAGAGACTTATATAATGTGATAAGGAGTTGACTTAAGTGACGAGAGTAGAGCAGCCTGATAATAAGGAGTTGACCTAAGAGACTATAGAGCAAGCCTGACATAAGGAGTTTGACCTAAGAGACTTAGTGAGCACAGCAGCCTGATAATAAGGAGTTGGACCTAAGACTCATAGAGCAGCCTGATACATAAGGAGTTGACCTTAGAGACTTATAGAGCAGCCTGACAACAAGGAGTTGGCCGACCCAGAGACTTATAGGAGCAGCCTGACATGAGGAGTGACTGGACCTAAGAGACTACATAGGAGCAGCCTGATAATAAGGAGTTGACCTAAGAGACTTATAGAGCAGTCCTGATAATAAGGAGTTGGATCCTGGAGAGACTTATAGAGCAGCCCTGATGAATAAGGAGTTGACTTAAGAGACCGGTGGAGAGCAGCCTGATAATAAGGGAGTTGAGTTGACTACAGACTTATGGAGCAGCTCTGAGGTTAACAAGGAGTTGACCTATCTAGAGACTTATGAGCAGCCTGATAGCAGCCTGATTATAAGGAGTTGACCTAAGAGACTTATAGAGCAGCCTGATAATGATAATAAGGAGTTGACCTAAGAGACTTATAGAGCAGCCTGATAATAAGGAGTTGACTTAAGAGACTTATAGAGCAAGCCTGATAATAAGGAGTTGACCTAAGAGACTTATAGAGCAGCCTGATAATAAGGAGTTGTCCTAAGAGACTATGACAGCCTGACCTGATAATAAGGAGTTGACCTAAGAGACCTTGGAGCAGTCTTATAGACAAGCCTGATAATAAGGAGTTGACCTAAGATACTTATAGAGCAGCCTGATAATAAGGAGTTGACCTGAATGGCGGAGACTTAGTAGAGCAGCCGCTCATAGAGGAGTTGATACTTAAGGGAGACTTGACCATAGACGAGTAGCAGGCCTGATAACAAGGTAAGGAGTTGGACCAAGAGAGACTTATTATAGAGCAGCCTGATAATAAGGAGTTGGACCTAAGAGACTTATATAGAGCAGCTGATAAGGAGTTGACCAAGGATGGACCTAAGAGACTTATAGAGCAGCCTGATATAATGGATAATCAAGAGACCTATAGAGCAGCCTGATAATAAGTGACTGAAGAGACTTATAGAGCAGCATGATAATAAGGAGTTGACTTGAGAGACTTATTAAGTTTGATAACAAGGAGTTGACCAAGAGACCTATAGAGCAGCCTGATAATAAGGAGTTGACCAAGAGAGACTTATAGAGCAGCCGGGCTGATAACAAGGAGTTGACCAAGAGAGACTTATGGAGCAGCCTGATAATAAGGAGTTGACCTAAGACTTAAGTGAGAGCAGCCTGATAATAAGAGTTGACCTTAAGAGACTTATAGAGCAGTTCTGATAATAAGGAGTTGACCGAAGAGACTTGAGTAGAGCAGCTGCTCTGATAAGGAGCTTGACTTATGACTTATAGAGAGAGCCTGATAATAAGGAGTTGACTTAAGAGACTTATATAAGCCTGATAATAAGGAGTTGACTTAAGAGACTTACTTATAGAGCAGCCTGATAACAAGGAGTTGACCCGAAGAGACTTATAGACTCTATAGAGCAGCCTGACAAGGAGTTGGAGTTGACTTAAGAGACTTCTATGGAGTAGCAGCCTGATAACAAAGATGTTGACTTAAGTAAGAGACTTATGGAGCAGCCTGATAACAGGAGAGTTGGACCGAAGAGACTTATAGAGCAGCCTGACTACAAGGAGTTGACTATGACTTAGAGCAGCATGATAATAAGGAGTTGACCTAAGATGAGTTGACTACAGACCCCAGGATAGGTTGATATGACAATAAGGAGTTGGACCAAGAGAACTTATAGAGACAGCCTGATAATAAGAGAGTTGACCTAAGAGACTTATAGAGCAGCCTGATAATACAAGGAGTTGACTATAGAGCAGGATGACTTATATAGCAGTTGACCAAGAGGGAGTTGACCTATAGACTTATAGAGCAGCCTGATAAGGAGTTTAATAAGGACTATAGACCAGCCCTGACTAACAAGGAGTTGGACCCAAGAGACTATCTGCATCCTGATAATAAGGAGTTGACTAAGAGACTTATAGAGCAGCGCTGATAAGAGTTGACTTGAGACTTATAGACAAGGCCTGATAACAAGAGACTTATTGAGCAGCCTGATAAGGAGTTGACTTAACTTGACTTAGAGAGCAGCCTGATAACAAGGAGTTGACTCTAAGAGACTCTATAGAGCAGCCTGATACTTAGGAGAGCAGCCTGACTTATAGAGCAGCTTGAGTTAGCCTAAGAATTTTATGACTTATATAGAGCAGCCTGATAATAAGGAGTTGACCTATGATACTATAGAGGGAGCCTGACAAGCCTGATAAGACACCTAAGAGACTTAGCGACGGAGCCTGACTTATAGAGCAGCCTGATAACTAAGAGAGTTGATGGAGAGACTTATACAAGACAGCCTCCGATAAGAGACTTATAGAGGAGCCTGATAATAAGGGAGAGATCACTTACAGAGCTTATAGAGCAGCCTGACAATAAGGAGTTGACCTCAGAGACTATATAGCAGCCCTGATAGGAGTTGAGGAGACCTATACTTCAGACTTAGCCTGACAGGATAAGGGATAATAAGGAGTTGACTCAAGAGACTTATGGAGCAGCCTGATCAATAAGGAGTTGACCTAAGAGACTTATAGAGCAGCCTGAATAAGGAGTTGAGCCTGTAAGACCAATAAGGAGCCTGATGACCTAGGAGAGACTGAGTGGACAGTCTGATAATAGAGGAGTTGACCTAAGAGACTGCAGTGACTTAATAGCCTGATAATACTTACAGAGTTGACTTAAGACACAACAAGGAGCAGCCTGATACCTAAGAGACGTAACCTAAGAGACTTATAGAGCAGCCTGATTATAAGGATGACTTAAGAGACTTATTTATAGAGCAGCCTGATAAGGAGTTGACTTAAGAAGACCTTATATAGCAGCCTTGATAATAAGGAGCTGACTTAAGAGACGAGCAGAGCAGCCTGATAAGAGTTGACCTAAGAGACTTATATAGACAGCCTGATAATAAGGAGATGACCCTGATTAAGAGACTTATGACAGCCTGATATAGAGGAGCCCGATGACCTAAGAGACTTATGAGCAGCCTGATAATAAGGAGTTGACCAGCATACTGATAATAAGGAGTTCATTTAAGACTTACAAGAGCAGTTGACCTAAGATACTTATAGGCCACCTGCTCACACTTAAGAGACCTTGACTTAAGACTTATAGAGCCTGAGCCTGATAACAAGGAGTTGACCCAAGACTTATTAGGAGCAGATAATGACAACAAGGGCTGTTGACCTAAGAGACTTATGTAGAGCAGCCTGATAATAAGGAGTTGACCTAGAGACTAGCAGAGCAATGGCACAAGGTGTTGACCTAAGAGACTCAGAGCAGGAGTTGACCTACAAGGAGTTGACCAATTATGAGCAGCCTGAGCAGCCTGATATAAGGAGTTGACCAAGAGACTTATAGAGCAGCCTGATAATAAGGAGTTGACCTAAGAGACTTATAGAGCAGCCTGATAATAAGGAGTTGACCTAAGAGACTTATAGAGCAGCCTGATAATAAGGAGTTGACTTAAGAGACTTATAGAGCAGCCTGATAATAAGGAGTTGACCTAAGAGACTTATAGAGCAGCCTGATAATAAGGAGTTGACCTAAGAGACTTATAGAGCAGCCTGATAATAAGGAGTTGACCTAAGAGACTTATAGAGCAGCCTGATAATAAGGAGTTGACTTAAGAGACTTATAGAGCAGCCTGATAATAAGGAGTTGACCTAAGAGACTTATAGAGCAGCCTGATAATAAGGAGTTGACCTAAGAGACTTATAGAGCAGCCTGATAATAAGGAGTTGACTTAAGAGACTTATAGAGCAGCCTGATAATAAGGAGTTGACCTAAGAGACTTATAGAGCAGCCTGATAATAAGGAGTTGACCTAAGAGACTTATAGAGCAGCCTGATAATAAGGAGTTGACTTATAGAGCAGCCTGATAATAAGGAGTTGACCTAAGAGACTTATAGAGCAGCCTGATAATAAGGAGTTGACTTAAGAGACTTATAGAGCAGCCTGATAATAAGGAGTTGACTTAAGAGACTTATAGAGCAGCCTGATAACAAGGAGTTGACCTAAGAGACTTATAGAGCAGCCTGATAATAAGGAGTTGACCTAAGAGACTTATAGAGCAGCCTGATAATAAGGAGTTGACTAAGAGACTTATTAGAGCAGCCTGATAATAAGGAGTTGACCTAAGAGACTTATAGAGCAGCCTGATAATAAGGAGTTGACCCAAGAGACTTATAGAGCAGCCTGATAATAAGGAGTTGACTTAAGAGACTTATAGAGCAGCCTGATAATAAGGAGTTGACCTAAGAGACTTATAGAGCAGCCTGATAATAAGGAGTTGACTTAAGAGACTTATAGAGCAGCCTGATAATAAGGAGTTGACCTAAGAGACTTATAGAGCAGCCTGATAATAAGGAGTTGACCTAAGAGACTTATAGAGCAGCCTGATAATAAGGAGTTGACCTAAGAGACTTATAGAGCAGCCTGATAATAAGGAGTTGACCTAAGAGACTTATAGAGCAGCCTGATAATAAGGAGTTGACCTAAGAGACTTATAGAGCAGCCTGATAATAAGGAGTTGACCTAAGAGACTTATAGAGCAGCCTGATAACAAGGAGTTGACCTAAGAGACTTATAGAGCAGCCTGATAATAAGGAGTTGACCTAAGAGACTTATAGAGCAGCCTGATAACAAGGAGTTGACCTAAGAGACTTATAGAGCAGCCTGATAATAAGGAGTTGACTTAAGAGACTTATAGAGCAGCCTGATAATAAGGAGTTGACTTAAGAGACTTATAGAGCAGCCTGATAATAAGGAGTTGACTAAGAGACTTATAGAGCAGCCTGATAATAAGGAGTTGACCTAAGAGACTTATAGAGCAGCCTGATAATAAGGAGTTGACCTAAGAGACTTATAGAGCAGCCTGATAATAAGGAGTTGACCTAAGAGACTTATAGAGCAGCCTGATAATAAGGAGTTGACCTAAGAGACTTATAGAGCAGCCTGATAATAAGGAGTTGACCTAAGAGACTTATAGAGCAGCCTGATAATAAGGAGTTGACTTAAGAGACTTATAGAGCAGCCTGATAATAAGGAGTTGACTTAAGAGACTTATAGAGCAGCCTGATAATAAGGAGTTGACCTAAGAGACTTATAGAGCAGCCTGATAATAAGGAGTTGACCTAAGAGACTTATAGAGCAGCCTGATAATAAGGAGTTGACCTAAGAGACTTATAGAGCAGCCTGATAATAAGGAGTTGACTTAAGAGACTTATAGAGCAGCCTGATAATAAGGAGTTGACCTAAGAGACTTATAGAGCAGCCTGATAATAAGGAGTTGACTTAAGAGACTTATAGAGCAGCCTGATAATAAGGAGTTGACCTAAGAGACTTATAGAGCAGCCTGATAATAAGGAGTTGACCTAAGAGACTTATAGAGCAGCCTGATAATAAGGAGTTGACCCAAGAGACTTATTAGAGCAGCCTGATAATAAGGAGTTGACCTAAGAGACTTATAGAGCAGCCTGATAATAAGGAGTTGACTTAAGAGACTTATAGAGCAGCCTGATAATAAGGAGTTGACCTAAGAGACTTATAGAGCAGCCTGATAATAAGGAGTTGACCTAAGAGACTTATAGAGCAGCCTGATAATAAGGAGTTGACCTAAGAGACTTATAGAGCAGCCTGATAATAAGGAGTTGACCTAAGAGACTTATAGAGCAGCCTGATAATAAGGAGTTGACTTAAGAGACTTATAGAGCAGCCTGATAATAAGGAGTTGACCTAAGAGACTTATAGAGCAGCCTGATAATAAGGAGTTGACCTAAGAGACTTATAGAGCAGCCTGATAATAAGGAGTTGACCTAAGAGACTTATAGAGCAGCCTGATAACAAGGAGTTGACCTAAGAGACTTATAGAGCAGCCTGATAATAAGGAGTTGACCTAAGAGACTTATAGAGCAGCCTGATAACAAGGAGTTGACTTAAGAGACTTATAGAGCAGCCTGATAATAAGGAGTTGACTTAAGAGACTTATAGAGCAGCCTGATAATAAGGAGTTGACCTAAGAGACTTATAGAGCAGCCTGATAATAAGGAGTTGACTTAAGAGACTTATAGAGCAGCCTGATAATAAGGAGTTGACCTAAGAGACTTATAGAGCAGCCTGATAATAAGGAGTTGACCCAAGAGACTTATAGAGCAGCCTGATAATAAGGAGTTGACCTAAGAGACTTATAGAGCAGCCTGATAATAAGGAGTTGACCTAAGAGACTTATAGAGCAGCCTGATAATAAGGAGTTGACCTAAGAGACTTATAGAGCAGCCTGATAATAAGGAGTTGACCTAAGAGACTTATAGAGCAGCCTGATAATAAGGAGTTGACCTAAGAGACTTATAGAGCAGCCTGATAATAAGGAGTTGACTTAAGAGACTTATAGAGCAGCCTGATAACAAGGAGTTGACCTAAGAGACTTATAGAGCAGCCTGATAATAAGGAGTTGACCTAAGAGACTTATAGAGCAGCCTGATAATAAGGAGTTGACTTAAGAGACTTATAGAGCAGCCTGATAATAAGGAGTTGACCTAAGAGACTTATAGAGCAGCCTGATAATAAGGAGTTGACCGAAGAGACTTATAGAGCAGCCTGATAATAAGGAGTTGACCTAAGAGACTTATAGAGCAGCCTGATAATAAGGAGTTGACCTAAGAGACTTATAGAGCAGCCTGATAATAAGGAGTTGACCTAAGAGACTTATAGAGCAGCCTGATAATAAGGAGTTGACCTAAGAGACTTATAGAGCAGCCTGATAATAAGGAGTTGACCTAAGAGACTTATAGAGCAGCCTGATAATAAGGAGTTGACTTAAGAGACTTATAGAGCAGCCTGATAATAAGGAGTTGACCTAAGAGACTTATAGAGCAGCCTGATAATAAGGAGTTGACCTAAGAGACTTATAGAGCAGCCTGATAATAAGGAGTTGACCTAAGAGACTTATAGAGCAGCCTGATAATAAGGAGTTGACCTAAGAGACTTATAGAGCAGCCTGATAATAAGGAGTTGACCTAAGAGACTTATAGAGCAGCCTGATAATAAGGAGTTGACCTAAGAGACTTATAGAGCAGCCTGATAATAAGGAGTTGACCTAAGAGACTTATAGAGCAGCCTGATAACAAGGAGTTGACCTAAGAGACTTATAGAGCAGCCTGATAATAAGGAGTTGACCTAAGAGACTTATAGAGCAGCCTGATCATAAGGAGTTGACCTAAGAGACTTATAGAGCAGCCTGATAATAAGGAGTTGACTTAAGAGACTTATAGAGCAGCCTGATAATAAGGAGTTGACTTAAGAGACTTATAGAGCAGCCTGATAACAAGGAGTTGACTTAAGAGACTTATAGAGCAGCCTGATAATAAGGAGTTGACTTAAGAGACTTATAGAGCAGCCTGATAATAAGGAGTTGACCTAAGAGACTTATAGAGCAGCCTGATAATAAGGAGTTGACCTAAGAGACTTATAGAGCAGCCTGATAATAAGGAGTTGACCTAAGAGACTTATAGAGCAGCCTGATAATAAGGAGTTGACAAGAGACTTATAGAGCAGCCTGATAATAAGGAGTTGACCTAAGAGACTTATAGAGCAGCCTGATATCATAAGGAGTTGACTTAAGAGACTTATAGAGCAGCCTGATAATAAGGAGTTGACCTAAGAGACTTATAGAGCAGCCTGATAATAAGGAGTTGACTTAAGAGACTTATAGAGCAGCCTGATAATAAGGAGTTGACCTAAGAGACTTATAGAGCAGCCTGATAATAAGGAGTTGACCTAAGAGACTTATAGAGCAGCCTGATAATAAGGAGTTGACTTAAGAGACTTATAGAGCAGCCTGATAATAAGGAGTTGACCTAAGAGACTTATAGAGCAGCCTGATAATAAGGAGTTGACCTAAGAGACTTATAGAGCAGCCTGATAACAAGGAGTTGACTTAAGAGACTTATAGAGCAGCCTGATAATAAGGAGTTGACCTAAGAGACTTATAGAGCAGCCTGATAATAAGGAGTTGACCTAAGAGACTTATAGAGCAGCCTGATAATAAGGAGTTGACCTAAGAGACTTATAGAGCAGCCTGATAATAAGGAGTTGACCTAAGAGACTTATAGAGCAGCCTGATCATGATTCATAAGGAGTTGACCTAAGAGACTTATAGAGCAGCCTGATAATAAGGAGTTGACTTAAGAGACTTATAGAGCAGCCTGATAATAAGGAGTTGACTTGAGAGACTTATAGAGCAGCCTGATAACAAGGAGTTGACCTAAGAGACTTATAGAGCAGCCTGATAACAAGGAGTTGACTTAAGAGACTTATAGAGCAGCCTGATAATAAGGAGTTGACCTAAGAGACTTATAGAGCAGCCTGATAATAAGGAGTTGACTTAAGAGACTTATAGAGCAGCCTGATAATAAGGAGTTGACTTAAGAGACTTATAGAGCAGCCTGATAATAAGGAGTTGACCTAAGAGACTTATAGAGCAGCCTGATAATAAGGAGTTGACTTAAGAGACTTATAGAGCAGCCTGATAATAAGGAGTTGACCCAAGAGACTTATAGAGCAGCCTGATAACAAGGAGTTGACCTAAGAGACTTATAGAGCAGCCTGATAATAAGGAGTTGACTTAAGAGACTTATAGAGCAGCCTGATAATAAGGAGTTGACTTAAGAGACTTATAGAGCAGCCTGATAATAAGGAGTTGACCTAAGAGACTTATAGAGCAGCCTGATAATAAGGAGTTGACCTAAGAGACTTATAGAGCAGCCTGATAATAAGGAGTTGACTTAAGAGACTTATAGAGCAGCCTGATAATAAGGAGTTGACCTAAGAGACTTATAGAGCAGCCTGATAATAAGGAGTTGACCTAAGAGACTTATAGAGCAGCCTGATAATAAGGAGTTGACCTAAGAGACTTATAGAGCAGCCTGATAATAAGGAGTTGACTTAAGAGACTTATAGAGCAGCCTGATAATAAGGAGTTGACCTAAGAGACTTATAGAGCAGCCTGATAACAAGGAGTTGACCTAAGAGACTTATAGAGCAGCCTGATAATAAGGAGTTGACCTAAGAGACTTATAGAGCAGCCTGATAATAAGGAGTTGACCTAAGAGACTTATAGAGCAGCCTGATAATAAGGAGTTGACTTAAGAGACTTATAGAGCAGCCTGATAATAAGGAGTTGACTTAAGAGACTTATAGAGCAGCCTGATAATAAGGAGTTGACCTAAGAGACTTATAGAGCAGCCTGATAATAAGGAGTTGACCTAAGAGACTTATAGAGCAGCCTGATAATAAGGAGTTGACCTAAGAGACTTATAGAGCAGCCTGATAATAAGGAGTTGACCTAAGAGACTTATAGAGCAGCCTGATCATAAGGAGTTGACTATAAACTTATAGAGCAGCCTGATAATAAGGAGTTGACCTAAGAGACTTATAGAGCAGCCTGATAATAAGGAGTTGACCTAAGAGACTTATAGAGCAGCCTGATAATAAGGAGTTGACTTAAGAGACTTATAGAGCAGCCTGATAATAAGGAGTTGACCTAAGAGACTTATAGAGCAGCCTGATAATAAGGAGTTGACCTAAGAGACTTATAGAGCAGCCTGATAATAAGGAGTTGACTTAAGAGACTTATAGAGCAGCCTGATAATAAGGAGTTGACCTAAGAGACTTATAGAGCAGCCTGATAATAAGGAGTTGACTTAAGAGACTTATAGAGCAGCCTGATAATAAGGAGTTGACTTAAGAGACTTATAGAGCAGCCTGATAACAAGGAGTTGACCTAAGAGACTTATAGAGCAGCCTGATAATAAGGAGTTGACCTAAGAGACTTATAGAGCAGCCTGATAATAAGGAGTTGACCTAAGAGACTTATAGAGCAGCCTGATAATAAGGAGTTGACCTAAGAGACTTATAGAGCAGCCTGATAATAAGGAGTTGACCTAAGAGACTTATAGAGCAGCCTGATAATAAGGAGTTGACCTAAGAGACTTATAGAGCAGCCTGATAATAAGGAGTTGACCTAAGAGACTTATAGAGCAGCCTGATAATAAGGAGTTGACCTAAGAGACTTATAGAGCAGCCTGATAATAAGGAGTTGACCTAAGAGACTTATAGAGCAGCCTGATAACAAGGAGTTGACCTAAGAGACTTATAGAGCAGCCTGATAATAAGGAGTTGACTTAAGAGACTTATAGAGCAGCCTGATAATAAGGAGTTGACCTAAGAGACTTATAGAGCAGCCTGATCATAAGGAGTTGACTTAAGAGACTTATAGAGCAGCCTGATAATAAGGAGTTGACTTAAGAGACTTATAGAGCAGCCTGATCATAAGGAGTTGACTTAAGAGACTTATAGAGCAGCCTGATAATAAGGAGTTGACTTAAGAGACTTATAGAGCAGCCTGATAATAAGGAGTTGACCTAAGAGACTTATAGAGCAGCCTGATAATAAGGAGTTGACTTAAGAGACTTATAGAGCAGCCTGATAATAAGGAGTTGACCTAAGAGACTTATAGAGCAGCCTGATAATAAGGAGTTGACCTAAGAGACTTATAGAGCAGCCTGATAATAAGGAGTTGACCCTTAAGAGACTTATAGAGCAGCCTGATAATAAGGAGTTGACTTAAGAGACTTATAGAGCAGCCTGATAATAAGGAGTTGACTTAAGAGACTTATAGAGCAGCCTGATAATAAGGAGTTGACCTAAGAGACTTATAGAGCAGCCTGATAACAAGGAGTTGACCTAAGAGACTTATAGAGCAGCCTGATAATAAGGAGTTGACTTAAGAGACTTATAGAGCAGCCTGATAATAAGGAGTTGACCTAAGAGACTTATAGAGCAGCCTGATAATAAGGAGTTGACCTAAGAGACTTATAGAGCAGCCTGATAATAAGGAGTTGACCTAAGAGACTTATAGAGCAGCCTGATAATAAGGAGTTGACTTATAGAGCAGCCTGATAATAAGGAGTTGACTTAAGAGACTTATAGAGCAGCCTTATCATAAGGAGTTGACTTAAGAGACTTATAGAGCAGCCTGATAATAAGGAGTTGACCTAAGAGACTTATAGAGCAGCCTGATAATAAGGAGTTGACCTTAAGAGACTTATAGAGCAGCCTGATAATAAGGAGTTGACCTAAGAGACTTATAGAGCAGCCTGATAATAAGGAGTTGACCTAAGAGACTTATAGAGCAGCCTGATAATAAGGAGTTGACTTAAGAGACTTATAGAGCAGCCTGATAATAAGGAGTTGACTTAAGAGACTTATAGAGCAGCCTGATAATAAGGAGTTGACCTAAGAGACTTATAGAGCAGCCTGATAATAAGGAGTTGACTTAAGAGACTTATAGAGCAGCCTGATAATAAGGAGTTGACCTAAGAGACTTATAGAGCAGCCTGATAATAAGGAGTTGACCTTAAGAGACTTATAGAGCAGCCTGATAACAAGGAGTTGACCTTAAGAGACTTATAGAGCAGCCTGATAATAAGGAGTTGACCTAAGAGACTTATAGAGCAGCCTGATAATAAGGAGTTGACCTAAGAGACTTATAGAGCAGCCTGATAATAAGGAGTTGACTTAAGAGACTTATAGAGCAGCCTGATAATAAGGAGTTGACCTAAGAGACTTATAGAGCAGCCTGATAATAAGGAGTTGACCTAAGAGACTTATAGAGCAGCCTGATAATAAGGAGTTGACCTAAGAGACTTATAGAGCAGCCTGATAATAAGGAGTTGACCTAAGAGACTTATAGAGCAGCCTGATAATAAGGAGTTGACCTAAGAGACTTATAGAGCAGCCTGATAATAAGGAGTTGACCTAAGAGACTTATAGAGCAGCCTGATAATAAGGAGTTGACCTAAGAGACTTATAGAGCAGCCTGATAATAAGGAGTTGACTTAAGAGACTTATAGAGCAGCCTGATAATAAGGAGTT
This sequence comes from Pseudoliparis swirei, assembly GCF_029220125.1. Taxonomy (NCBI): domain Eukaryota; kingdom Metazoa; phylum Chordata; class Actinopteri; order Perciformes; family Liparidae; genus Pseudoliparis; species Pseudoliparis swirei. Next base: position 29,053,051 of record NC_079396.1, read on the forward strand.
GACCTAAGAGACTTATAGAGCAGCCTGATAATAAGGAGTTGACTTAAGAGACTTATAGAGCAGCCTGATAACAAGGAGTTGACCTAATTGACTTAGAGCAGCCTGATAATAAGGAGTTGACCTAAGAGACTTATAGAGCAGCCTGATAATAAGGAGTTGACTTAAGAGACTTATAGAGCAGCCTGATAATAAGGAGTTGACCCAAGAGACTTATAGAGCAGCCTGATAATAAGGAGTTGACCTAAGAGACTTATAGAGCAGCCTGATAATAAGGAGTTGACTTAAGAGACTTATAGAGCAGCCTGATAATAAGGAGTTGACCTAAGAGACTTATAGAGCAGCCTGATAATAAGGAGTTGACCTAAGAGACTTATAGAGCAGCCTGATAATAAGGAGTTGACCTAAGAGACTTATAGAGCAGCCTGATAATAAGGAGTTGACCTAAGAGACTTATAGAGCAGCCTGATAATAAGGAGTTGACTTAAGAGACTTATAGAGCAGCCTGATAATAAGGAGTTGACCTAAGAGACTTATAGAGCAGCCTGATAATAAGGAGTTGACCTAAGAGACTTATAGAGCAGCCTGATAACAAGGAGTTGACCTAAGAGACTTATAGAGCAGCCTGATAATAAGGAGTTGACTTAAGAGACTTATAGAGCAGCCTGATAATAAGGAGTTGACCTAAGAGACTTATAGAGCAGCCTGATAATAAGGAGTTGACTTAAGAGACTTATAGAGCAGCCTGATAATAAGGAGTTGACCAAGAGACTTATAGAGCAGCCTGATAATAAGGAGTTGACCTAAGAGACTTATAGAGCAGCCTGATAATAAGGAGTTGACCTTAAGAGACTTATAGAGCAGCCTGATAACAAGGAGTTGACTTAAGAGACTTATAGAGCAGCCTGATAATAAGGAGTTGACCTAAGAGACTTATAGAGCAGCCTGATAATAAGGAGTTGACCTAAGAGACTTATAGAGCAGCCTGATAATAAGGAGTTGACCTAAGAGACTTATAGAGCAGCCTGATAATAAGGAGTTGACCTAAGAGACTTATAGAGCAGCCTGATAATAAGGAGTTGACCTAAGAGACTTATAGAGCAGCCTGATAATAAGGAGTTGACCTAAGAGACTTATAGAGCAGCCTGATAATAAGGAGTTGACCTAAGAGACTTATAGAGCAGCCTGATAACAAGGAGTTGACCTAAGAGACTTATAGAGCAGCCTGATAATAAGGAGTTGACCTAAGAGACTTATAGAGCAGCCTGATAATAAGGAGTTGACCTAAGAGACTTATAGAGCAGCCTGATAATAAGGAGTTGACCTAAGAGACTTATAGAGCAGCCTGATAATAAGGAGTTGACCTAAGAGACTTATAGAGCAGCCTGATAATAAGGAGTTGACCTAAGAGACTTATAGAGCAGCCTGATAATAAGGAGTTGACCTAAGAGACTTATAGAGCAGCCTGATAATAAGGAGTTGACCTAAGAGACTTATAGAGCAGCCTGATAATAAGGAGTTGACCTAAGAGACTTATAGAGCAGCCTGATAACAAGGAGTTGACCTAAGAGACTTATAGAGCAGCCTGATAATAAGGAGTTGACCTAAGAGACTTATAGAGCAGCCTGATAATAAGGAGTTGACCTAAGAGACTTATAGAGCAGCCTGATAATAAGGAGTTGACCTAAGAGACTTATAGAGCAGCCTGATAATAAGGAGTTGACCTAAGAGACTTATAGAGCAGCCTGATAATAAGGAGTTGACCTAAGAGACTTATAGAGCAGCCTGATAATAAGGAGTTGACCTAAGAGACTTATAGAGCAGCCTGATAATAAGGAGTTGACTTAAGAGACTTATAGAGCAGCCTGATAATAAGGAGTTGACCTAAGAGACTTATAGAGCAGCCTGATAATAAGGAGTTGACCTAAGAGACTTATAGAGCAGCCTGATAATAAGGAGTTGACCTAAGAGACTTATAGAGCAGCCTGATAATAAGGAGTTGACCTAAGAGACTTATAGAGCAGCCTGATAATAAGGAGTTGACTATAGAGCAGCCTGATAATAAGGAGTTGACCTAAGAGACTTATAGAGCAGCCTGATAATAAGGAGTTGACTAAGAGACTTATAGAGCAGCCTGATAACAAGGAGTTGACCTAAGAGACTTATAGAGCAGCCTGATAATAAGGAGTTGACTTAAGACTTATAGAGCAGCATGATAATAAGGAGTTGACCTAAGAGACTTATAGAGCAGCCTGATAATAAGGAGTTGACCTAAGAGACTTATAGAGCAGCCTGATAATAAGGAGTTGACCTAAGAGACTTATAGAGCAGCCTGATAATAAGGAGTTGACCTAAGAGACTTATAGAGCAGCCTGATAATAAGGAGTTGACCTAAGAGACTTATAGAGCAGCCTGATAATAAGGAGTTGACTAAGAGACTTATAGAGCAGCCTGATAATAAGGAGTTGACTTAAGAGACTTATAGAGCAGCCTGATAATAAGGAGTTGACCTAAGAGACTTATAGAGCAGCCTGATAATAAGGAGTTGACCTAAGAGACTTATAGAGCAGCCTGATAATAAGGAGTTGACCTAAGAGACTTATAGAGCAGCCTGATAATAAGGAGTTGACCTAAGAGACTTATAGAGCAGCCTGATAATAAGGAGTTGACCTAAGAGACTTATAGAGCAGCCTGATAATAAGGAGTTGACTAAGAGACTTATAGAGCAGCCTGATAATAAGGAGTTGACCTAAGAGACTTATAGAGCAGCCTGATAATAAGGAGTTGACCTAAGAGACTTATAGAGCAGCCTGATAATAAGGAGTTGACCTAAGAGACTTATAGAGCAGCCTGATAATAAGGAGTTGACTTAAGAGACTTATAGAGCAGCCTGATAATAAGGAGTTGACCTAAGAGACTTATAGAGCAGCCTGATAATAAGGAGTTGACCTAAGAGACTTATAGAGCAGCCTGATAAGAAGGAGTTGACCTAAGAGACTTATAGAGCAGCCTGATAATAAGGAGTTGACCTAAGAGACTTATAGAGCAGCCTGATAATAAGGAGTTGACCTAAGAGACTTATAGAGCAGCCTGATAATAAGGAGTTGACCTAAGAGACTTATAGAGCAGCCTGATAATAAGGAGTTGACCTAAGAGACTTATAGAGCAGCCTGATAATAAGGAGTTGACCTAAGAGACTTATAGAGCAGCCTGATAATAAGGAGTTGACCTAAGAGACTTATAGAGCAGCCTGATAATAAGGAGTTGACCTAAGAGACTTATAGAGCAGCCTGATAATAAGGAGTTGACCTAAGAGACTTATAGAGCAGCCTGATAATAAGGAGTTGACCTAAGAGACTTATAGAGCAGCCTGATAATAAGGAGTTGACCTAAGAGACTTATAGAGCAGCCTGATAATAAGGAGTTGACCTAAGAGACTTATAGAGCAGCCTGATAATAAGGAGTTGACCTAAGAGACTTATAGAGCAGCCTGATAATAAGGAGTTGACCTAAGAGACTTATAGAGCAGCCTGATAATAAGGAGTTGACCTAAGAGACTTATAGAGCAGCCTGATAATAAGGAGTTGACCTAAGAGACTTATAGAGCAGCCTGATAATAAGGAGTTGACCTAAGAGACTTATAGAGCAGCCTGATAATAAGGAGTTGACCTAAGAGACTTATAGAGCAGCCTGATAATAAGGAGTTGACCTAAGAGACTTATAGAGCAGCCTGATAATAAGGAGTTGACCTAAGAGACTTATAGAGCAGCCTGATAATAAGGAGTTGACCTAAGAGACTTATAGAGCAGCCTGATAATAAGGAGTTGACCTAAGAGACTTATAGAGCAGCCTGATAATAAGGAGTTGACCTAAGAGACTTATAGAGCAGCCTGATAATAAGGAGTTGACCTAAGAGACTTATAGAGCAGCCTGATAATAAGGAGTTGACCTAAGAGACTTATAGAGCAGCCTGATAATAAGGAGTTGACCTAAGAGACTTATAGAGCAGCCTGATAATAAGGAGTTGACCTAAGAGACTTATAGAGCAGCCTGATAATAAGGAGTTGACCTAAGAGACTTATAGAGCAGCCTGATAATAAGGAGTTGACCTAAGAGACTTATAGAGCAGCCTGATAATAAGGAGTTGACCTAAGAGACTTATAGAGCAGCCTGATAATAAGGAGTTGACCTAAGAGACTTATAGAGCAGCCTGATAATAAGGAGTTGACCTAAGAGACTTATAGAGCAGCCTGATAATAAGGAGTTGACCCAAGAGACTTATAGAGCAGCCTGATAACAAGGAGTTGACCTAAGAGACTTATAGAGCAGCCTGATAATAAGGAGTTGACCTAAGAGACTTATAGAGCAGCCTGATAATAAGGAGTTGACCTAAGAGACTTATAGAGCAGCCTGATAATAAGGAGTTGACCTAAGAGACTTATAGAGCAGCCTGATAATAAGGAGTTGACCTAAGAGACTTATAGAGCAGCCTGATAATAAGGAGTTGACCTAAGAGACTTATAGAGCAGCCTGATAATAAGGAGTTGACCTAAGAGACTTATAGAGCAGCCTGATAATAAGGAGTTGACCTAAGAGACTTATAGAGCAGCCTGATAATAAGGAGTTGACCTAAGAGACTTATAGAGCAGCCTGATAATAAGGAGTTGACCTAAGAGACTTATAGAGCAGCCTGATAATAAGGAGTTGACCTAAGAGACTTATAGAGCAGCCTGATAATAAGGAGTTGACCTAAGAGACTTATAGAGCAGCCTGATAATAAGGAGTTGACCTAAGAGACTTATAGAGCAGCCTGATAATAAGGAGTTGACCTAAGAGACTTATAGAGCAGCCTGATAATAAGGAGTTGACCTAAGAGACTTATAGAGCAGCCTGATAATAAGGAGTTGACCTAAGAGACTTATAGAGCAGCCTGATAATAAGGAGTTGACCTAAGAGACTTATAGAGCAGCCTGATAATAAGGAGTTGACCTAAGAGACTTATAGAGCAGCCTGATAATAAGGAGTTGACCTAAGAGACTTATAGAGCAGCCTGATAATAAGGAGTTGACCTAAGAGACTTATAGAGCAGCCTGATAATAAGGAGTTGACCTAAGAGACTTATAGAGCAGCCTGATAATAAGGAGTTGACCTAAGAGACTTATAGAGCAGCCTGATAATAAGGAGTTGACCTAAGAGACTTATAGAGCAGCCTGATAATAAGGAGTTGACCTAAGAGACTTATAGAGCAGCCTGATAATAAGGAGTTGACCTAAGAGACTTATAGAGCAGCCTGATAATAAGGAGTTGACCTAAGAGACTTATAGAGCAGCCTGATAATAAGGAGTTGACCTAAGAGACTTATAGAGCAGCCTGATAATAAGGAGTTGACCAAGAGACTTATAGAGCAGCCTGATAATAAGGAGTTGACCTAAGAGACTTATAGAGCAGCCTGATAATAAGGAGTTGACCTAAGAGACTTATAGAGCAGCCTGATAATAAGGAGTTGACCTAAGAGACTTATAGAGCAGCCTGATAATAAGGAGTTGACCTAAGAGACTTATAGAGCAGCCTGATAATAAGGAGTTGACCTAAGAGACTTATAGAGCAGCCTGATAATAAGGAGTTGACCTAAGAGACTTATAGAGCAGCCTGATAATAAGGAGTTGACCTAAGAGACTTATAGAGCAGCCTGATAATAAGGAGTTGACCTAAGAGACTTATAGAGCAGCCTGATAATAAGGAGTTGACCTAAGAGACTTATAGAGCAGCCTGATAATAAGGAGTTGACCTAAGAGACTTATAGAGCAGCCTGATAATAAGGAGTTGACTTAAGAGACTTATAGAGCAGCCTGATAATAAGGAGTTGACCTAAGAGACTTATAGAGCAGCCTGATAATAAGGAGTTGACCTAAGAGACTTATAGAGCAGCCTGATAATAAGGAGTTGACCTAAGAGACTTATAGAGCAGCCTGATAATAAGGAGTTGACCTAAGAGACTTATAGAGCAGCCTGATAATAAGGAGTTGACCTAAGAGACTTATAGAGCAGCCTGATATCATAAGGAGTTGACCTAAGAGACTTGTAGAGCAGCCTGATAATAAGGAGTTGACCTAAGAGACTTATAGAGCAGCCTGATAATAAGGAGTTGACGATAGAGACTTATAGAGCAGCCTGATAATAAGGAGTTGACCTAAGAGACTTATAGAGCAGCCTGATAATAAGGAGTTGACCTAAGAGACTTATAGAGCAGCCTGATAATAAGGAGTTGACCTAAGAGACTTATAGAGCAGCCTGATAATAAGGAGTTGACTTAAGAGACTTATAGAGCAGCCTGATAATAAGGAGTTGACCTAAGAGACTTATAGAGCAGCCTGATAATAAGGAGTTGACTTAAGAGACTTATAGAGCAGCCTGATAATAAGGAGTTGACTATAGAGCAGCCTGATAATAAGAGTCCAAGCGCAGCGCAGTCCGTCCAGGAGCTCGTCGACCCGGGCATCGAGGAAGCATCGAACCGTGACGCATCATTCACTCTGCGATAGTCCATGCAGAACCACATAGATCCATCCTTCTTGACCACAGGAACAGTGGGCTACACCAGACACTGGGACTCTTCCATTACCCCTGACGCCAGCATGGGGACCCAGAACCAGAGTGGACTGCAGCACAGAGGCAACAGCGGGAACCCTCAAGGTCTTTGGCTCAAGGGCCCGGAGGGACTCCCACACGTTCTGGAGAGGAACGTCATGATCCTCTGGCCAAGCGAACGCCTTGGAGAGAGAATCGGAGTCCATCTGGTGTTGAAGGCCGGGCCCATGACTGGTGGCTTCGTTCTGTCAGGGTGTCGGAGAGAGAGAGAGGACCCAAACGCCGACTACTCTTCCAAAGCACGATTTAATTCTTTAGCTCGAAACAGGTTACACACGACAAAACATGCCGACAGACACGACCTCAGCGGTACGGAGCCACACTGGGGAATGATAGGAACAGGGTTTGAATACACGGGGAGGTGGAGGTGATTGGACAACGGGAACGAGACACAGGTGGACACAATCAGGGGCAGACAATCACAGGGACAGGAAATGCAGGAAACAGACACAAGGACTTCAAAATAAGACACAAAACGAGTCGAAACACGGGATCATGACAGGTGGTGCACATATGGCCGTGCACCAGCTGATGTCGTCACTCACAGTCTCTGTGTATTTGTGGGTGTCGTGGTCTCTTTGGAAGTGCACCAGTCTGTGATCAGAACCAGAATGCGTGAGACAAAGGGAGGGAGACACTTTAGACACAGAGCCATAGTCAGATGGATATTTAGATTTCTAAATGTTCTAGTTTAACTTATGTGTTTTTGAGTTTGCATGAAGTCACCTGATGACCTTCAATCTCACCAGAGACCTTTTGAAACCATTTCACTTCTAGTGCGGTGTTTGTAAGTTAAATGATATTAAAATCCATTAGGGAAATGATTGTTGTCAGAACTTTGCATGTCAGCACATCAACAGAGGACCAGAAGAGGCCAGAGAGGAGGTGAGAGAGGAGGTGAGAGAGGAGGTGAGAGAGGAGGTGAGAGAGGAGGTGAGAGAGGAGGTGAGAGAGGAGGCCAGAGAGGAGGCGAGAGAGGAGGAGAGAGGAGGTGAAAGAGGAGGTGAAAGAGGAGGTGAAAGAGGAGGCCAGAGAGGAGACGAGAGAGGAGACGAGAGAGGAGGTGAAAGAGGAGGCGAGAGAGGAGGCCAGAGAGGAGGTGAAAGAGGAGGTGAAAGAGGAGGCGAGAGAGGAGGCCAGAGAGGAGAGGAGAGAGGAGGTGAGAGAGGAGAGAGGAGGTGAGAGAGGAGGTGAAAGAGGAGGCCAGAGAGGAGGAGAGAGAGGAGGTGAAAGAGGAGGTGAAAGAGGAGGTGAAAGAGGAGGCCAGAGAGGAGACGAGAGAGGAGGCGAGAGAGGAGGCGAGAGAGGAGGCACAGAGAGGAGGCGAGAGAGGAGGAGAGAGGAGGTGAAAGAGGAGGTGAAAGAGGAGGCGAGAGAGGAGGCCAGAGAGGAGACGAGAGAGGAGGAGAGAGAGGAGGTGAAAGAGGAGGTGAAAGAGGCGGTGAAAGAGGAGGCCAGAGAGGAGACGAGAGAGGAGGAGAGAGAGGAGGTGAAAGAGGAGGCGAGAGAGGAGGCGAGAGAGGAGGCGAGGAGAGGAGGCGAGAGAGGAGGCGCAGAGAGGAGGCGAGAGAGGAGGCGAGGAGAGGAGGCGAGAGAGGAGGCGAGAGAGGAGGCCAGAGAGGAGACGAGAGAGGAGGAGAGAGAGGAGGTGAAAGAGGAGGTGAAAGAGGAGGCGAGAGAGGAGGCCAGAGAGGAGGTGAAAGAGGAGGTGAAAGAGGAGGCGAGAGAGGAGGCCAGAGAGGAGAGGAGGATGGACGCACTTCTTCTGAGCGTCATCGTGGTATCAGGCAAGACTTTAATCCCTCTTATTCTTTCCCCTCTTCTACATTATCTTATCTCTGTTTCATGATGTGTCCCTGTGACATTCCTCTCACTTCCACTTCTTTGTCTTTTTGACTTGAGTGAGCGAAGTTGTGGGTGTGAGATGTGCTCAACAAGCCGTGTGTCCAGCAGGCCTGAGCTCCGTCTCACCAGCTGCTGGACGTCACTACCATGTGGTTCATGAGCTGAAGACCAGGACCGAAGCCCAGCGCCACTGCAGAGAGAAGCACATGGACCTGGCCACCATACGAGACCTGGAGGCCCTGGAGGCCCTGAAGGCCCTGAAGGCCCTGAAGAGACCGATGCCCTCAGTGAGTTCCATGAACCATTACATCACTCAGTGGTGGAGAGTCTGCAGCTGACCTGGAGCTCAGGGACTACTTGTACTTTAGGTCAATTCTGGTCTCTGACAGTCCAGAGGGACATTTATTTGACAGAGCTACTTTACAGATTGATATTTTACATACAAACTATATGATTGAATGCAAAATACTGCTAATCTGAACTGGCTATTTACTGCATTAATATCTCTTCAAACATACATCGTCCATGTAAATATAGAGTCATGTTGTCTTTGTTAGCGCTGTTAGCATCATTAGAAAGTCTCTTTCTTCAGATCAGTCAAATATTGCTTTCAGCGAGCCTGGATCGGACTGTACCACTACTTGAACAACTGGAGGTGGTCACTGGCCAACACAAGCTTCTTCAAAGGCGGGGAGACGGAGTTCAGGCGATGGAATTCTGGAGAACCGAACAACTACGGGAATAAAGAACACTGCATCACGATGGGTGCACATGGGTTATGGAACGACTACGTCTGTGATGAGTCCTTAAAGTCCGTCTGCTTCGATGTCAGAGGTGAGAATATGAACGTTACGACGAGAAACTTTCATTTAGTGATAATGTTGGCGCCCCCTGTGGACTAAAGTGGTCGTGACTCTGAGCACGAGGGTCCCTTTAGAAAACCTGTCATTGTACTGCAGCAGGTCTGACAGTCTGCCCCTCAGTCCTGGTTCTGGTTCTTGCCTCCAGCGTTGTCAGCAATAAGTCCGAGGTCTACAGGTAATAGAGTAATATAGAGGGCCAGGACTAAACGGAGACCAGATGGCCAGGACTAGACTGATCATCTTCGAGGTTCCTCACAACGACTTGAACTGGTCTCAGCGACATGAAGGTCCTTTAAAGCCGATGTCTGTTCCCTTTATGAATGTTCATGTTCACGCAGCTCCGTGTTGATTCCACCTTCATGCTGAGGTTCATGAAGCAACAGTAAACTGGTCTGCATCATGTGGTCTGTCATGGTTCCTCTCCTCAGCACTTCCCTCTGGTCCACTTTCAGGGCCAGACACGTTTGTCTTCATTACCACCTCCATGACGTGGCCTGAGGCCCAGAGCTACTGCAGAGAACACCACACAGACCTGGCCAGCGTGAGGAACATGGAGGACAACCAGATGGTCCACAATGTGGTTCCCTCTGGAGAGTCCGTCTGGATCGGCCTTTACAGAGATCCATGGAAGTGGTCTGATGGAAGTGACTCCTCATTTAGGAACTGGGATCCTCTGAAACCTCATGGTTCCTCTGGTTGTGTGGCAGCAGACCTCAGTGCCGATGGACTCTGGGAGACCCTGGACTGCAACGTCAAGTCAGCGTTCATCTGCAACACTGGTGAGCTGTCAATCACCCAGTCTCTAAAGCTGGACTGAGGGGAGAGAGTGATGCAACACCGCTAATGCTATGTCGATGCTAAGCTAATGTGTTCTTGCACCAGTCTTATGTCAACATTTAGCTGATGTAACATCACCATACTTTTCTCTCTTATCATTCAAAGTGTAAAACATTGAAGGATGTTGATTATTATCCACCAGACATCTTGTGACTGTTTGTTTTGTAGACGTTGCTCCTGTTTCAAAGCGAGTGGTGAAGGTGAGGCTGGTGAAGAGCAGCTCCTCTCTGGACCTGAAGGACCCGGTGGTGATGGAGGACCTCTTGAAGAAGGTACATGAGATGTAGTGGACGACTAAGACCTATGTGGAGGGGCTATGTGCAGAGCAACGTGGCCACGTCAGGACTGAAGATAGACTCCACACAACAACAGAGACGCTCTAGGGCAGTGGTCCCCAAACTCCGGCCCGCCTCCCCATGTGGCCCCGCCCCCTGAACAATACCAGAGACGCGTTACGATTTATTATTTGTTTCACCTGGCCCGCTGCCGTTGAGATTGCAGTGAGACGCGGAGAAGTGGTGCTCTACTTCACAATAAAACATCTTTGATGGGGCGTGTCGCGTCTCGGCCAATCAGCGTTCAGATGATCACAGCGTTTGGGAAGTTAGGTTAGCTTGAATGTTAGTCCGCTACATCTGCTGCTGTCACGCTGCACGGTGTAGCGATGCTAACGAAGTACCGTACGTTAAACACGATGTGATTTAGCATAGTTTTAGTATCGATACTTCATTAAGAGAGCGATCAGAGCGCACGCTGCTCCGTTAAACGCTGTCTGCACGCGCAGCGCTCACAGCGAGTGGGGTCAACTACTAGTCCTTCTAGAGCTTCACATGAGGACACAGGGAGAAAGGATGCAGGAGGCAAGGGAACAAGTCAAGTGAAGAGTCCTTCCCTCCTTGTTTCAGCTCAAACAGAGGCTGGAGGACCAGGGGCTGAACGAGGACATCAAGCTGAGCTGGAAGAAGCAGTCGGATGGAGAAGTCTTCCACAAGGAAGAGAAGACCCAGAAGAAGAGAAGAGATGAGCTGTAATGTTCTTTCAATCCTCTCTGGTTCTCCTCCTCCCCATCAGAAAGACCCTTTGCTGTGAAGATCCCTCTCCTAGTCCTTTAGACTCTTCCTCCTCTACATCGATGTGGTATAGTTTACTCTCTCTGTGACATAAAGGGTCTAACGGGTTCTTCCTGAAGGTCGGCGGTCCCAAGAACCTTTTCCTTCTTGGAGCATTTCTAAAGCCTCGCTGTGTCGACGGGCTGCACGGTGGTGGTGTGGTGGCTGCTCTCTAGTCCCACAGCCAGAGGGCCCTGGGCCGGGTAGGCCTTCTCCCCGGGGCAGCGGGGTTCCCTCTGGGTTCTAAAGCTTCCTCCCGCAGTCCAACGAAATGCAGCTCAGTAAGTAGATATATAATGTGTGATGAGCTTATTAAATATGATGCTTTGATTTGTTAAGTCTTCCCTGCTGAAGTGAAGATGTGACTGAGGGCTTCATGAGTCATCCCACAACGAGCTGTCTGTTGTTTTATCATTCTCTAAAAGAGTTTATTCTGCATAACGAGTGCTTTGTGGTCCATGCCGACTACCAACTATCATCCACTCTGTCATCTTCATTGTGTTGTTCCTGTGTTTTAATTAGTGTGTAATGATTCCTTCTGGTCACATGACATCTATTGTTCTGTCCATCCTGGAGAGGGATACTCCTCTGTTCTCTCCTCAAGGGTTCTGACCTTTTACCCTGAAGGGTTGTTTGGGAGTTGTTCCTGATCCCATGTGAGGTCAAAGGTCAGGGATGTCTATGTGTACAGACTGTAAAGCACTCTGAGGGGGATTTGTAATTTGTGAAAATGGGCTGTACAAATAAACTGAACTGAATTGTACTTTTGATAGTGAGGATGTTTGTTCAGTGGTGAGTCCATCCAGACCTCCGATGTCTCTTCATGTCATGTTCCTTCATGGAGATTATGCTACTTCAATAAATGACCTGAACGATCTGCTCCACCAGCTCCTCATGTTCATGAGGAGTCGCCCCCTGGTGGTCAGGAGAGAGAATGCAGCTCTAACACATGAAGCATAGACTTATATACAACGAGAGGAGTCGCCCCCTGGTGATCAGGAGAGAGAATGCAGCTCTAACACATGAAGCATAGACTTATATACAACCAGAGGAGTCGCCCCCTGGTGGTCAGGAAAGAGAATGCAGCTCTAACACATGAAGCATAGACTTCTATACAACCAGAGGAGCCCCCTGGTGGTCAGGAGAGAGAATGCAGCTCTAACACATGAAACATAGACTTCTATACAACCAGAGGAGTCGTCCCCTGGTGGTCAGGAGAGAGAATGCAGCTCTAACACATGAAGCATAGACTTCCATACAACCAGAGGAGTCGCCCCCTGGTGGTCAGGAGAGAGAATGCAGCTCTAACACACGAAGCATAGACTTCTATACAACCAGAGGAGTCGCCCCCTGGTGGTCAGGAGAGAGAATGCAGCTTTAACATACGAAGCATAGACTTCTATACAACCAGAGGAGTCGCCCCCTGGTGGTCAGGAGAGAGAATGCAGCTCTAACACATGAAGCATATACTTCTATACAACCAGAGTCGCCGCCCCCTGGTGGTCAGGAGAGAGAATGCAGCTCTAACACATGAAGCATAGACTTCTATAGAACCAGAGGAGTCTCCCCCTGGTGGTCAGGAGAGAGAATGCAGCTTTAACACATGAAGCATAGACTTCTATACAACAAGAGGAGTCGCCCCCTGGTGGTCAGGAGAGAGAATGCAGCTCTAACACATGAAGCATAGACTTCTATACAACCAGAGGAGTCGCCCCCTGGTGGTCAGGAGAGAGAATGCAGCTCTAACACATGAAGCATAGATTCTATACAACCAGAGGAGTCGCCCCCTGGTGGTCAGGAGAGAGAATGCAGCTTTAACATATGAAGCATAGACTTCTATACAACCAGAGGAGTCGCCCCCTGGTGGTCAGGAGAGAGAATGCAGCTCTAACACATGAAGCATAGACTTCTATACAACCAGAGTCGCCACCCCCTGGTGGTCAGGAGAGAGAATGCAGCTCTAACACATGAAGCATAGACTTCTATACAACCAGAGGAGTCGCCTGGTGGTCAGGAGGGAGAATGCAGCTTTAACACATGAAGCATAGACTTCTATACAACAAGAGGAGTCGCCCCCTGGTGGTCAGGAGAGAGAATGCAGCTCTAACACATGAAGCATAGACTTCTATACAACCAGAGGAGTTGCCCCCTGGTGGTCAGGAGAGAGAATGCAGCTCTAACGCAAGGAGCTGAGTGATCGTGGTATATTCTCTCTGGAGTCAGTATCGCCCCCTATCGCCCATGCATTCCCTTACATGGTTCCTGTCATCCTGCTCCTCTTCCTCCTGCTCCTCCTCTTCCTCCTGCGGGCAGCAGCCTGCAGATCGCTCCAGGAATCAGGACCCAGTCAGCGGTGCACGGACTCGTCGGACCCCGCCCCCCCCCCCCCCCCCACATGCAGTGATGCAGCGGGGGCTGCTTCAGGACCCTCGGTGAGGAATCGGAGAAACCCGCGTCAGAACCCGCGCCGCCGGGTTTGTCGGAGCGGCTCCACTTGTTGGCGCTAACGGGACGTTTAGAGTTTAGTCGACGCCTCAGGTTGCGTGCGCGGGCGTGCTCGCGCCTGTGTGAAGCTCATATAGTGTTGCGTTCACGTCTGTCGGTACGTCAACCAGCTAACATGTAACTGATCAGTGCTGCCTTCACGGACGCCTCGTAAACTTCAACTTCTCACCTACTTTCTGAGGAGGAGGAGGTCTGTTTGGTGATGACTGCGCCTCAGTTGAAATGTGTGCTCCTGTTGTCTTTGGAGGACATGAGCGGGGAGCTAGGGGACCGGGCTCAGGAGAGGAAGTCACAGGGGTACCGGGGTCTGGGGATGGGGGCTCTGTGGGACCAGGACCAGGAGACGAGACATGGGGAACTGTGACTGGACGGGACGGAGAACCGGGGCTGGACGTCACAGGGAACCGGGGCGGGGCGGGACGGGTCACGGGGAACTGGAACATCGGGGGCTGGAGCCGGCGGCGGAACACTGGGGACTGGAACCTCGGGGTCTGGAGCCGGAACATCGGGGACTGGAACCGGAACATCAGGGACTGGAACCGGCGACGGAACACCGGGGACTGGAACCGGAACATCGTGGACTGGAACCGGTGATGGAACTCCGGGGACTGGAACCGGAACATCAGGGACTGGAACCGGCGACGGAACACCGGGGACTCGAACCGGAACATCGGGGTTTGGAACCGGCGACGGAACACCGAGGACTGGAACCTCGGGGTCTGGAACCGGTGACGGAACACCGGGGACTCGAACCGGAACATCGGGGACAGGAGCCGGTGACGGAACACCGGGGACTGGAACCTCGGGGTCTGGAGCCGGTAACGGAACATCGGGGACTGGAACCGGTGACGGAACACCGGGGACTGGAACCTCGGGGTCTGGAGCCGGTAACGGAACATCGGGGACTGGAACCGGTGACGGAACGCCGGGGACTCGAACCGGAACATCGGGGACTGGTACTGGCGACGGAACACCGGGGACTGGAACCGGAACATCGGGGACTGGTACTGGCGACGGAACACCGGGGACTGGAACCGGAACATCGGGGACTGGTACTGGTGACGGAACACTGGAGACTGGAGCCGTCGTCATTGACTCCAGGGCCCGGAGGGACTCCCACATCTCCTCGAGAAGAACATGAGCGTAAGCTGGCCAGGCAGGAACCGTGCAGCGGAAACTGAAGGCTGGGTCCATTATTGGTGGCTTCGTTCTGTCGGGACACGGATGTCGCAGCGAGAGAAAGACGACCCAAATGCCGACATTACTGCAAAAACCAATCTGTAATCAAACAAAGCAGAACGGACGACAACAACACAGACCAAACGGTACGAAGCCACACTGGGAACGAGACAAACAGGTTTACATCCACAGGCAGGCGGAGGTGATTGGACAACGGGGAACGAGACACAGGTGAACACAATGAGGGCGGGGCCAGCAATCACACAGGAGGAACCAATCAGGACCAGGGCAGCCAATCACAGGGAGACGACACAAGGACTTCAAAACCAGACACAAACTACAGATCATGACAGCTGCGCTTCGACGGCGCCGAGGGAGGAGGCGAGGGGCTAGACAGTGACTCTGACTTCCTGGGAGAGTCGATGGAGGAGGAGCTGAGCAGCACAGGTGAGCTGTTTCGCTAACGTTCACTAGAAACGTTAGCTAACGTTAGCATCAACACATTAGCATCAACGTGTTATTATCAATGCATTTACTAGAAGCCCGTTAATAATGTGCAATTCATCCATAAGGAGAGAGGAGAGAGGAGCTCAGTGTATCCTAAGCGTCCTTAAGGAGAGAGGAGCTCAGTGTATCCTAAGCGTCCTTAAGGAGAGAGGAGCTCAGTGTATCCTAAGCGTCCTCAAGGAGAGAGGAGCTCAGTGTATCCTAAGTGTCCTTAAGGAGAGAGGAGCTCAGTGTATCCTAAGCGTCCTTAAGGACAGAGGAGCTCAGTGTCTCCTAAGCGTCCTTAAGGAGAGAGGAGCTCAGTGTATCCTCAGCGTCCTTAAGGAGAGAGGAGCTCAGTGTATCCTAAGTGTCCTTAAGGAGAGATGTTCAAGATCAAGATGTTTTATTTGTCACATACACACACAGGGTGTGCAGTGAAATGAAAGTGGCAATGCTCAGCAGGAATGTGCAAGGGCAACAAGTACACACTATTTACAATAAAAAACAACACAATATTTACAGTGTGTGTGTGTGTGTGTGTGTGTGTGTGTGTGTGTGTGTGTGTGTGTGTGTGTGCCTAAGAGGGGCAGTTGTGTGGGTCTATGTGGGGGGTCCTGGTGAGGTCGGAGTTCACAGTCCTGATGGCCTGAGGAAAGAAACTCCGTCTCAGTCTCTCTGTTCTTGCAGCGTGACTACGGAGGCGCCTGCCTGACCGCAGCAGCTGAAACAGTCTGTTGTTGGGGTGGTGAGGATCCTTCATGATCCTGCCGGCTCTGGTTCTGCACCTCCTGGTGTACAAGTCCTGCAGGGTGGGGAGTGTAGTTCCAATAGTGCGTTCAGCCGAACGCACTACTCTCTGCAGAGAATTCCTGTCCCGAGCGGAGCAGTTGCCAAACCAGGCTGTGATGCTTCCTGTCAGGACGCTCTCTACAGCTCCAGAGTAGAAGGACTGAAGGATCCTCTGGGAAACTTTAAATTTCCTCAGCTGCCTGAGGTGGTAGAGGCGCTGCCTTGCCTTTCTCACCAGAGTGTCTGTGTTTGTTGACCATGTCAGATCCTCGGTGATGTGGACTCCCAGGTATTTATACCCGCTCACCCTCTCCACAGTAGTCCCGTTAATCCCCAGTGGTGAGTACGTCCTCTGTTGTTGTACCCTCCTAAAGTCCACAATCAGCTCCTTAGTTTTGGTGACATTCATGATGAGGCTGTTGTCCTGGCACCAGAGTGACAGATCAGCAACTTCCTCCAGGTAGGCCTTCTCGTCGTTGTCGGAGATCAGGCCCACCACCACTGTGTCATCCGCAAACTTGATGATGGTGTTGGAGCTGAACCTGGCCACACAGTCATGTGTGTACAGGGAGTACAGTAGGGGCTGAGGACGCAACCCTGGGGGGATCCTGTGTTCAGGGTGAGGGATTTGGAGGTGTGTCTGCCCACCCTGACCACCTGTGGCCTGGCGGTCAGGAAGTCCAGGATCCAAGCACACAGGGGTGTTCAGTCCCAGCTCAATCAGCTTGCCGGCCAGTCTGGAGGGACTATGGTGTTGAAAGCTGAACTATAATCAATGAACAGCAGTCTCACATAGCCCCCTCTGGCTGTCCAGATGAGAGAGTGTGGTGTGCAGTACCTGGGAGACAGCATCATCTGTGGATCTGTTTGGGCGATAAGCAAACTGCAGCGGGTCCATGGAGGAAGGGAGGAAGGCGCAGATGTAGTCCTTTATCAGCCTCTCAGCATTTCATGACCACCGAGGTGAGGGCCACCGGTCGGTAGTCATTCATACATGCTGGAGAAGCATTCTTGGGCACAGGGACAATAGTGGATCTCTTGAAGCAGGCGGGACCACGGACTCAGCCAGGAGAGGTTGAATATTGTGGTGAACACTGGAGCTAGCTGGTTAGCACAGGTCTTCAGTACTCGCCCAGATATGCCATCTGGACCTGCAGCTTTCCTGGTGTTCACCCTCAACAGAGCCCTCCTCACACTGTGCTCGGTCACAGAGAGTGTGTGTTCATCCTCAGCGGTAGAACTCACCTCGGCTACGCTAACGGTGTTGTTGTTAGCCGGCGAGCTAGCGCTGTTGTTGCTAGCCTCAAACCGTGCATAAAATGAGTTCAGGTCGTCCGCTAGGGATGCGCCGGCACTCACCATAGCGCGGGTCTGCTCTGGTAGTCTGTGATAGTCCGTAGCCCCTGCCATAGGCGCCTGGTGTCGCGCTGCTCCATCTGTGATTCCACTCTGTCTCGGTACCTCCTTTTGGCCTCCTTCACCGCCCTCCTCAGTCCATAGACCGCTGCCTTGTACTCGTCCATGTTGCCGGATACAAGACCGGAGTTATAGGCAGCAGTACGGGCGTTCACAGCTTCACGGATGGATCTATCAACCCACGGCTTTTGGTTAGGAAAGACCCTAACTTTACCGTGGGGACGATGGTGTCCGTTAAGCGTTGCTATGAGGCTCATTGCTACTTCCGAAACCGCTGACGCCACTGGAACTGGATTGGATCATGTCCCAGTCGACGACACGCAGAGCGCCCTGTAGCTCAGCCTCTGATTGGTCAGACCACCGCTCCACGCCTCGTCACTACCGCTTCCGCGCGATCTTTGGTATCCCGGAAGCAGAAAAATGGCGGCATGGTCTGATTTTCCGAACGGAGGGAGAGAGACAGCCTTGTAGCCTCTCATTGAATGGCGATAGCAGTGGTCCAACGTTCTTTCCTCTGGTAGCACACGTAATGTGCTGGTGAAAGTTCGGCATGACTTTTTTAGGTTAGCCCTATTAAAGTCCCCAGCCACCACCACAGCCGCGCCGATACTTGTTCTGATGCCGACATAACACATCATGTAGGTCCGATAGTGCTACGTCGGTGTCCGCTTGTGGTGGTATGTAGACGGCTGTGGTGATGACCGAGCTGAACTCCCGGGGAAGGTAGAATGGACGGCATGAGATCGTCAGATGTTCCAGGTTCGGCGAGCAGGAACGAGAAAGAGTCTTAATGTCCTTGGGGTCGCACCATTTGTTGTTAGTCATGAAGCAAACCCCTCCACCCTTAGATTTACCAGACTCTTCCGTTCTGTCTGCACGGAAAACAGAGAAGGACTCGGTTGGGCATATGACTCGATCCGCACCAGCGGGTCAGCCATGTTTCCGCCAGACAAAAGATATTACAGTCCTCATGTCCCGTTGGAATCTGATCCTTGCCCTAACATCATCCATCTTATTTTCCAGAGACTGGACGTTAGCAAGAAGGATGCTGGGCAGAGGTGGGCGGTGGGCTTGAACTCTCAGTCTGTTCCGAATTCCGCCCGCTTCCTCGATGTTTTCGCGCTCCCGTAGTAGCGGCTCCACTGTTGTTGTTGTGGTTCGCCGACGATCTCTGCCGCCACGCTGATCGATGGAAAAAGTGGACAAAAACCCTTGTTTTGCGCAAAAGTTTATGTCCAAAAGTGTGCTGTGGTCGTATGCTGTTAGTGCCGATGTGTTTGTGGCAAAGAAAACATTAAAAATAAACACAAAAACTAAAAGAGCGCACAATCTCCGCGGAGCTACCTCGACGGCGTCTGGACACAGCCGCGCCATCATGTGCTCAGTGTATCCTCAGCGTCCTTAAGGACAGAGGAGCTCAGTGTCTCCTAAGCGTCCTTAAGGAGAGAGGAGCTCAGTGTATCCTAAGTGTCCTTAAGGAGAGAGGAGCTCAGTGTATCCTAAGCGTCCTCAAGGAGAGAGGAGCTCAGTGTATCCTACGCGTCCTTAAGGAGAGAGGAGCTCAGTGTCTCCTAAGCATCCTTAAGGAGAGAGGAGCTCAGTGTATCCTAAGTGTCCTTAAGGAGAGAGGAGCTCAGTGTATCCTAAGCGTCCATAAGGAGAGAGGAGAGAGGAGCTCAGTGTATCCTAAGCGTCCATAAGGAGAGAGGAGAGAGGAGCTCAGTGTATCCTAAGCGTCCTTAATGAGAGAGGAGCTCAGTGTATCCTAAGCGTCCTCTAGGAGAGAGGAGCTCAGTGTATCCTAAGCGTCCTTAAGGAGAGAGGAGCTCAGTGTATCCTACGCGTCCTTAAGGAGAGAGGAGCTCAGTGTATCCTACGCGTCCTTAAGGAGAGAGGAGCTCAGTGTATCCTACGCGTCCTTAAAGAGAGAGGAGCTCAGTGTATCCTAAGCGTCCTTAAGGAGAGAGGAGCTCAGTGTATCCTAAGCGTCCTTAAAGAGAGAGGAGCTCAGTGTATCCTAAGCGTCCTTAAAGAGAGAGGAGCTCAGTGTATCCTAAGCGTCCTTTAGGAGAGAGGAGCTCAGTGTATCCTAAGCGTCCTTAAGGAGAGAGGAGCTCAGTGTCTCCTAAGCGTCCTTAAGGAGAGAGGAGCTCAGTGTATCCTAAGCGTCCTTAAGGAGAGAGGAGCTCAGTGTATCCTAAGCGTCCTTAAGGAGAGAGGAGCTCAGTGTATCCTAAGCATCCTTAAGGAGAGAGGAGCTCAGTGTATCCTAAGCATCCTTAAGGAGAGAGGAGCTCAGTGTATCCTATGCGTCCTTAAGGAGAGAGGAGCTCAGTGTATCCTAAGCATCCTTTAGGAGAGAGGAGCTCAGTGTATCCTAAGCGTCCTTAAGGAGAGAGGAGCTCAGTGTATCCTAAGCGTCCTTAAGGAGAGAGGAGCTCAGTGTCTCCTAAGCGTCCTTAAGGAGAGAGGAGCTCAGTGTCTCCTAAGCGTCCTTAAGGAGAGAGGAGCTCAGTGTATCCTAAGCATCCTTAAAGAGAGAGGAGCTCAGTGTATCCTAAGCGTCCTTAAGGAGAGAGGAGCTCAGTGTATCCTAAGTGTCCTTTAGGAGAGAGGAGCTCAGTGTATCCTAAGTGTCCTTTAGGAGAGAGGAGCTCAGTGTATCCTAAGCGTCCTTAAGGAGAGAGGAGCTCAGTGTCTCCTAAGCGTTCTTAAGGAGAGAGGAGCTCAGTGTCTCCTAAGCGTCCTTAAGGAGAGAGGAGCTCAGTGTATCCTAAGCGTCCTTAAGGAGAGAGGAGCTCAGTGTCTCCTAAGCGTCCTTAAGGAGAGAGGAGCTCAGTGTATCCTAAGCGTCCTTAAGGAGAGAGGAGCTCAGTGTATCCTAAGCGTCCTTAAGGAGAGAGGAGCTCAGTGTATCCTAAGCGTCCTTAAGGAGAGAGGAGCTCAGTGTATCCTAAGCATCCTTTAGGAGAGAGGAGCTCAGTGTCTCCTACGCATCCTTAAGGAGAGAGGAGCTCAGTGTATCCTAAGCGTCCTTAAGGAGAGAGGAGCTCAGTGTATCCTACGCGTCCTTAAGGAGAGAGGAGCTCAGTGTATCCTAAGCGTCCTTAAGGAGAGAGGAGCTCAGTGTCTCCTAAGTGTCCTTAAGGAGAGAGGAGCTCAGTGTATCCTAAGCATCCTTAAGGAGAGAGGAGCTCAGTGTATCCTACGCGTCCTTAAGGAGAGAGGAGCTCAGTGTCTCCTAAGCGTCCTTAAGGAGAGAGGAGCTCAGTGTCTCCTAAGCGTCCTTAAGGAGAGAGGAGCTCAGTGTATCCTCAGCGTCCTTAAGGAGAGAGGAGCTCAGTATATCCTCAGCGTCCTTAAGGAGAGAGGAGCTCAGTGTCTCCTAAGCGTCCTTAAGGAGAGAGGAGCTCAGTGTCTCCGAAGTGTCCTTAAGGAGAGAGGAGCTCAGTGTATCCTAAGCGTTCTTAAGGAGAGAGTAGCTCAGTGTCTCCTAAGTGTCCTTAAGGAGAGAGGAGCTCAGTGTATCCTAAGCATCCTTAAGGAGAGAGGAGCTCAGTGTATCCTACGCGTCCTTAAGGAGAGAGGAGCTCAGTGTCTCCTAAGCGTCCTTAAGGAGAGAGGAGCTCAGTGTCTCCTAAGCGTCCTTAAGGAGAGAGGAGCTCAGTGTATCCTCAGCGTCCTTAAGGAGAGAGGAGCTCAGTATATCCTCAGCGTCCATAAGGAGAGAGGAGCTCAGTGTCTCCTAAGCGTCCTTAAGGAGAGAGGAGCTCAGTGTCTCCGAAGCGTCCTTAAGGAGAGAGGAGCTCAGTGTATCCTAAGCGTTCTTAAGGAGAGAGGAGCTCAGTGTATACTAAACGTCCATAAGGAGAGAGGAGAGGAGAGAGGAGCTCAGTGCATCCTAAGCGTCCTTAAGGAGAGAGGAGCTCAGTGTATCCTAAACGTTCATAAGGAGAGAGGAGAGGAGAGAGGAGCTCAGTGTATCCTCTCGATGTTACCTGGTCACCTGACCCTCCGTCTCACCTGTCACCTGTAGACACCAGTCCTGTGGGCGTGTCCCTGTGGGGCTCCTCCTCCCCGTGGCAGCTCCCCAGCTGGAGGACCCTCCATGGTGAAGGAAGCCCCGCCTCCAGCGGGCGGCCGCTGGCGGACGCCCTGCTGTTCGAGGTGACGGAGGCCAGCGTCGTGCAGGACGCCGCCTCTAAACACGCGGTGAGTTCAAAGACCCCCAAACCCACTGCAGCTCACATCGGACTGCTGCGTTTACAGCCAGTTGGAAAAACCTCAACTTTAGATTTCTATCTTTCTGATTATCCTCAACTGCATCATGTGACAAATGTAAAAATATTAATAATAATTATACTATAAATATATATATGTGTATATATGTATATATATATATGTATGTATATATACTAGTGCTGTGAAAAATGATTAAATTACAGGATTAATGAGTTAATTTTTTTAAACACATTTAACGCATGCGCAGAATGAGCTTCCAATCCGTCTGTTGTTGGTCGTCTCTCCAGCAGCGCGTCATTCTGTCTCTAGTGTCGCGCTAACAGGTGAGTGATAGAGTTGACGGGGTGGGTGTGGCTAACAGGTGAGTGATAGAGCTGACGAGGTGGGTGTGGCTAACAGGTGAGTGATAGAGCTGACGAGGTGGGTGTGGCTAACAGGTGAGTGATAGAGCTGACGAGGTGGGTGTGGCTAACAGGTGAGTGATAGAGTTGACGGGGTGGGTGTGGCTAACAGGTGAGTGATAGAGCTGACGAGGTGGGTGTGGCTAACAGGTGAGTGATAGAGCTGACGGGGTGGGTGTGGCTAACAGGTGAGTGATAGAGCTGACGGGGTGGGTGTGGCTAACAGGTGAACAGAGTCCAGAAGGTGTGAGGGCAGGAGGGTGTGCAGGTGAGAGCTGTGACCCAACCTGTTGGTCAGCCAGCTGGTTGTCTTTGAGGACTCACCTCAACGTCTTTGCAGGTGTCAGCCTGATGCTGGACTCCGCCCCTAGTGGGCGCTCTGTGTAGTGAAGCTGCAGCAACGCGCCGCGACCATGTGACCCGACAGGAAGCAGCAGCATCGCTGCAGCCGCCCACCTGGGGATGCGACACGATGCTCACCTGGTGGGATCATGAGCGACACGATGCTCACCTGGTGAGATCATGAGCGACACGATGCTCACCTGGTGGGATCAGGAGCGACACGATGCTCACCTGGTGGGATCATGAGCGACACGATGCTCACCTGGTGGGATCAGGAGCGACACGATGCTCACCTGGTGGGATCATGAGCGACACGATGCTCACCTGGTGGGATCAGGAGCGACACGATGCTCACCTGGTGGGATCATGAGCGACACGATGCTCACCTGGTGGATCAGGAGCGACACGATGCTCACCTGGTGGGACTCGAGCGACACGATGCTCACCTGGTGGGATCAGGAGCCACACGATGCTCACCTGGTGGGATCAGAGCGACACGATGCTCACCTGGTGGGATCATGAGCGACACGATGCTCACCTGGTGGGATCATGAGCGACACGATGCTCACCTGGTGGGATCATGAGCGACACGATGCTCACCTGGTGGGATCATGAGCGACACGATGCTCACCTGGTGGGATCATGAGCGACACGATGCTCACCTGGTGGGATCATGAGCGACACGATGCTCACCTGGTGGGATCATGAGCGACACGATGCTCACCTGGTGGGATCGCGAGCGACACGATGCTCACCTGGTGGGATCATGAGCGACACGATGCTCACCTGGTGGGATCAGGAGCGACACGATGCTCACCTGGTGGGATCATGAGCGACACGATGCTCACCTGGTGGGATCATGAGCGACACGATGCTCACCTGGTGGGATCAGGAGCGACACGATGCTCACCTGGTGGGATCATGAGCGACACGATGCTCACCTGGTGGGATCAGAGCGACACGATGCTCACCTGGTGGGATCAGGAGCGACACGATGCTCACCTGGTGGGATCAGAGCGACACGATGCTCACCTGGTGGGATCAGGAGCGACACGATGCTCACCTGGTGGGATCATGAGCGACACGATGCTCACCTGGTGGGATCATGAGCGACACGATGCTCACCTGGTGGGATCAGGAGCGACACGATGCTCACCTGGTGGGATCAGGAGCGACACGATGCTCACCTGGTGGGATCAGGAGCGACACGATGCTCACCTGGTGGGATCATGAGCGACACGATGCTCACCTGGTGGGATCATGAGCGACACGATGCTCACCTGGTGGGATCATGAGCGACACGATGCTCACCTGGTGGGATCATGAGCGACACGATGCTCACCTGGTGGGATCATGAGCGACACGATGCTCACCTGGTGGGACCATGAGCGACACGATGCTCACCTGGTGGGATCATGAGCGACACGATGCTCACCTGGTGGGATCAGGAGCGACACGATGCTCACCTGGTGATCAGGAGCGACACGATGCTCACCTGGTGGGATCATGAGCGACACGATGCTCACCTGGTGGGATCATGAGCGACACGATGCTCACCTGGTGGGATCAGGAGCGACACGATGCTCACCTGGTGGGATCAGGAGCGACACGATGCTCACCTGGTGGGATCAGGAGCGACACGATGCTCACCTGGTGGGATCATGAGCGACACGATGCTCACCTGGTGGGATCATGAGCGACACGATGCTCACCTGGTGGGATCATGAGCGACACGATGCTCACCTGGTGGGATCAGGAGCGACACGATGCTCACCTGGTGGGATCATGAGCGACACGATGCTCACCTGGTGGGATCATGAGCGACACGATGCTCACCTGGTGGGATCATGAGCGACACGATGCTCACCTGGTGGAATCAGGAGCGACACGATGCTCACCTGGTGGGATCATGAGCGACACGATGCTCACCTGGTGGGATCAGGAGCGACACGATGCTCACCTGGTGGGATCAGGAGCGACACGATGCTCACCTGGTGGGCGCTCTGTCCTCATGCACGTAGACTAGACTCACTGCTCGTCACGTGACACCTGTCACGTCAGCTTGTCTTTAGCTCTGGTATGTTAGCATGGTGGTGGTTGACAGGTGAATGTCGTTGTCAGTGGCTGTGTCTACTACCGCGCACTTAACGAAGTACACTGCAATGTAGTACACTGCATTGCAGTGCACTGCGTCGCTGATGAGTCTGTCTCAAATGGAACACTTAACCGTTAACCACTTGGCGGAAGTGACGGACGCAAATCTGTTCACGGCACCCGCGAAATTAAGCCGGGAGTGACATATGCAAATCTGCTTGCGATACCCAAACCCTTAAACTGACAACATGAATGCACTTCTTGCCCTCTTGTTGTCCCTTATTTACCCCTTTCTCCACCCCATGTGGAAACTGCGATACCTCCACCATCGCGGCAGGAGCCTCTGCCTTCTGGCTGAAGTCGAGATGGTATATGTAAATTTAATTGTGATTTTGCCTTACCTTCACAGCATAGCTTCATGTAGTAGTTGCAATTAAATTCTCCTCGCTAGGTATGCTAAATTCTCAATTATCTGTCAGAAGTAGCCTTCTTCTTTGCAATCCACATACAATCACCATATGGAAATAAAACATGACAAATCTGTACATGTTTGTCCCTAGATTCCAATTAGTTTTCAGAATTATCCACTGAAATGATAGGCATCATCTGCTTGAATTCACACAGTAATAGGCCTACTTTGACTGACTGTACTTTTATACACATCTCTGTTGTAGTGAAGTTCACCCTGATACAGGAATCAATGAGCAATTGAACACACAGGCATATTAATTATTGTTACAAACATGCATCAATTCCAATATAAATCAGAAAACGCAATAAAAGACTACAAAACCTCAATGACAACATTTTATTGATAAAATGACTTACATATTAATATAATCTTCCCCTCCCCTCCCCACACTCTACAGCAGCCACCCAGTCCCAGGCGGCGCTGCCGTATCAATGCTGCAATGCCACTGCTGGCGTTGTGTTGTGATGGCCACAGTGACATGAGGGTGGACTTCAGGCTCACCGAGAGTCATTCAACGCCCTCATGGCTGTGCTGGGCACTGACTGACCACGGTTGGGGCCCCGAGATCTCCTGTCTAGTTTTTATTTTTTGGCTTGCCAGCGCCACCTCCTATCGGGTGGTGGCCAGGGCCTTCGACAGGCCCCGGGCTCAGTGCATGATGCCAGGGTCCTGAATAACAGCCCCATCTTCTATGAGCAGGCATCCCCTCCACCAGGATACTGTATCCTTGGGGATGGTGGCTCCCCTGCCTGTCCCAACCCATCTGCCTCATGACCCCCTTCAGGCAGCCTGTCCACCTCCAAGCTACAACTGCTGCCTGTCAAAGGCGAGGTGTGTTGTGGAGAGGTCCTTCGGGATACTGAAGACGCGATGGCGGTCCATCTTCTTCAAGGCCCTGGAGGTGGATGTGAGGTGCCAGAGGTCATTGGAGCCAGATGTCGGGAGGGCAGCAGAGCACCAGCACCTCCAGGAAACGTCTCTGGGGCAGGAAACAGAAAGAGGATAGCCATTCAGTGCTATGTCCCAGACCACGATTACATTTAAATTAATACATACACGACATTAAAAAAACAACACAACAATGATTGAAAGCTACAATTATTTCAAGAAGGACAAGCTTAGATAGCGATCGTAACGGTATTAATTATCGGGCGGCGTGTTGGTAAACGTTCGCGGTGTCATGTTAACCCGTTATTAAACTGAGCATATCCATTGTTAATCCATTATTAAAGTTGCTATTTCGATTGGTTAACAGAACAGCCGTTGTTTAACACTGTCCGATGACTGACATAGCTATCTGTCGTCGGACTTGCCGCTGGAGAAGCGCCTGGAGCCCGCCACCTGCCCCGCTCGTCAAGCGAAAAGTGTCCGATAAAAGTGCTCCTTCGTCGGACTGGCAAGAGGACCGGGTGGTGGATTAGCCAGCTAGCTTATCATAACTGCCATGCAGATCCAATGGCATCTAATGCTACCTAGGTATGATCACTAATCTGAGAATGGCATGTTAGTAGTACATTGTCATACCAGTACAATGTGTAATTACCGCTGATACTTACATTTACGGTCTGTAGCTTCGTGGTCTACCGCTTGTGCTGTCCGCCATTGTTTTTGAAATAAAATGAAAAGCTGGCGAAAGGGCTCCTCCTCTTCCGGTACGTCACCAAGATGGCGGCCGCTTAGTGCGAGTAGTGTCCATCGTTTTACATTTTTGGCCCGTTTGCAGTGCACCATCCGGGTACTTTCAGTGCACTGCATTTTGCTGGTTTTGTCAGTGTGGCGCACTTGAGCACTTCGAGCACTGAAAGTCAGTGCTCGAAGTGCTCAAGTGCGCGGTAGTAGACACAGCCATGGTTTCTGTGAATGTCAGTGACTCGGCGTCCGAGAGGCGGCTCTTCACCTGAGCACGTCCTTCTAAAGGTCCATTCATGACCGCTCAGTACCAGTCTGCTCCTGCACAGGTGTGGACGCGAGAAGGACGCTTTTATTTATCTCCTTATTGATCTTTATCTCAACATGGATACAAAGATCATTATTATAATTTCTGCACCTTTAACATATATATTTTTTAAGATAACTGGAACACTTCACAGTATTTACTTACAGTTGTGAGGTACTTGTACATTTATGACTACTTTAGTTACTTTAGACTCAACAAAATAAAACTAATGATGTTTTATTAGAGATTAAATTACCAACAGCATACTGACTTATTGAAATGAGCTCCACGAACTCATTAAAGCTTCAATAATATGCAGAAACATGAACATGTGGTACTTTAAATAACTTAAATAACAATTGACTTATAACGGAGTATTTATACGCTGTGGTATTAGTACTTTCTGAGAACTATAAAACATGTACAAAAATAGAACACTAAATAGAAAACTGTCAAAAAGAAGAAATCATGTTTATTTCTTTATTAATTAATCTTATATACAGACATGTACAGCAGTATTTGCTAAAGTTACTGAGACGGTTTTGGTTACTTCCTGTTGTATAAACACAGTCAGAGAAATGCAAACTATTAAAACTATTCGAGACTGAGCGGCTGCAGCTCCAGTAGATAGAGAGAAGAAGAGGAGGAAGAGGAAGCGGCAGCAGGGTCGTCAGGAACAACGGGGCTTCAATCCTTTCCCCTGCGTCCTCCAGAGATGAACTGAGATCAAAGGAGAAGCTCCGCCCACTGTCCAGGACTCACCGCTTCATTCAATCCTATAGTAGATTAGCCTAGCTTAGCACACAGACTGGAAGCGGAGGGAAACAGCTAGCCTGCTTTCAGAGCTCCGAGTCAGGTCGGGAGGCGGGCTCAGTGGCACGCATCGACCAATCAGAGCTTTGTAGGCGGGGTCAAGAATAAGCTGGAGGGAAGTTATCGGAGATCGCTCGGGTTGAGACTCGTGAGAATATTAAAAATGTTATCCAACTCTTTACCAAAAAGCATCGGTTTGTCTGTGTGTTTTCCTGAGGGAGAAGTCTGGTTCTGAAACAACAAGCTCGATGAAGGAGAAGTCTGGTTCTGAAACAACAAGCTCGATGAAGGAGAAGTCTAGTTCTGAAACAACACGCTTGATGAAGGAGAAGTCTGGTTCTGAAACAACAAGCTCGATGAAGGAGAAGTCTGGTTCTGAAACAACAAGCTCGATGAAGGAGAAGTCTGGTTCTGAAACAACACGCTTGATGAAGGAGAAGTCTGGTTCTGAAACAACAAGCTCGATGAAGGAGAAGTCTGGTTCTGAAACAACAAGCTCGATGAAAGAGAAGTCTGGTTCTGAAACAACAAGCTCGATGAAAGAGAAGTCTGGTTCTGAAACAACAAGCTCGATGAAAGAGAAGTCTGGTTCTGAAACAACAAGCTCGATGAAGGAGAAGTCTGGTTCTGAAACAACAAGCTCGATGAAGGAGAAGTCTGGTTCTGAAACAACACGCTCGATGAAGGAGAAGTCTGGTTCTGAAACAACAAGCTCGATGAAAGAGAAGTCTGGTTCTGAAACAACAAGCTCGATGAAAGAGAAGTCTGGTTCTGAAACAACAAGCTCGATGAAGGAGAAGTCTGGTTCTGAAACAACACGCTCGATGAAGGAGAAGTCTGGTTCTGAAACAACAAGCTCGATGAAGGAGAAGTCTGGTTCTGAAACAACAAGCTCGATGAAGGAGAAGTCTGGTTCTGAAACAACACGCTCGATGAAGGAGAAGTCTGGTTCTGAAACAACACGCTCGATGAAGGAGAAGTCTGGTTCTGAAACAACAAGCTCGATGAAGGAGATGTCTGGTTCTGAAACAACAAGCTCGATGAAGGAGAAGTCTGGTTCTGAAACAACAAGCTCGATGAAGGAGAAGTCTGGTTCTGAAACAAGAAGCTCGATGAAGGAGAAGTCTGGTTCTGAAACAACACGCTTGATGAAGGAGAAGTCTGGTTCTGAAACAACACGCTTGATGAAGGAGAAGTCTGGTTCTGAAACAAAACGCTCAGATTTACCAAGCTGCTTTCAGATGTGTGTTAATTATTAATTGACCCATGTTACTTCTGCAGTGAGAGATGGGGAGCGTGTTTGTTTCTCCTCCTCTTCCTCCTCCTCCTCACGGCCTCAGAGTCAGGACCCCAGTCAGGCCGGCTAACAGGAGGGAAGCGGACGATGCTGAGTCATCACCGGAGGCGCTGCGCTCCGTGTAGCGTGTTACGTCCTTCTCTTTCCCCGCCGTCTTCTCCGGAGGTTCCTTCCTCTCCTCAGCCTCCATCTTCTCTTCCGTCTTCTCCTCCTTTCCCTGTGGAGCTGAGGGGGCCTCCTCAGGGGCCTCCTCAGGGGCCTCTTCTGTGGTGCTGGTGGCAGGCTGGACATCAGGGTCAACCACCTCCTCTTCAGGCAGGAGGGAGGGGCCAGATGTTCCTGGTGGAGGAAGAACTACCTCCTCTTCCTCTCCTTCTGGCTGGAAGGCATGGCCATGTGTTCCTGTAGGAAGAACCTCATCATCGTCGTCCTCCTCCTCCTCCTCCACCGTGTCAGCAACTAGAAACACAACAGAACGAAATAAGTTTCAAAACTTTGTTGAGAAATTCTCATAATTTACTGAATTTAAGGATGTCTTTTAAGCAATTAAGGAAACTAAGCGGAGCTTTTATGAAGTGATGGTTCTGCCCCCTGTGGAATAAACGAGCCACCCAGAAAACTGCACACTGAACAAAGCAGACAAGAAGACTTTGTATTTTAACCTCGTGAAGAGCATCAACAGGTCCAGACTGTGCAACAGACCGCCCACTGTGTGGTCAGAGAGACTTGGGCATGGAGGCCCTGGCTGGGGGTCCTATAAGCCTCCCTAAAGAAAAGGACCGCTGACCTCCAGTGGCGGATTTTACACGGTGCTGTCGCCCAACGCTTTTATTTCGGTAATCAATCCCGCTGTCCTGAGCCAGTGCCCCTTCTGTGACCTCCGGGAGACTATTTACCATGTTTTTAACGAGTGTAAGAGACTTTTGAGTTTCTTCGCTCTTTTAACAGTGGTTTTAGTCTTTTAATGTGGTTTTACAGAGAAGGTTTTTATCATGGGAGCTGCCTACAAAAAACAGGAAAAGAAAAGTGGCAGCTCTAAATTTTTATCCGTGAAGCAAAATGGCAATTTATTTAACTAGAAGTCCTGGTGGAAAACAGAGAGGGCAGGAAGCCAGGCAGTGTGGCTCTGTAACATCAGAGCCAGACTCTGGCTGGAGTTCAGGTTTTACAAACACATTGAGACCTGGATGCTTTTAAACAACGCTGGTGTTTTAAAGATATTGTTTGTTCTGTGGTAGAGGAGGAGCTGGAGTTTGCACCACTTTTTATTCGGTAAAACATGTTTTCTTTTTAATGTTTTTAATGTTTTGTTTGTTTGCTTTTATTTAAAATAACCTGATTTTTAAAACACTTTATTTGTAGAAAAACGTTGTGATGGAAAAATGTAAATAAAGTTTTTCAAAATCAAAATCTCCCTCTGTCCTCTGTCCTCTCTCTGTCCTCCTCCTCCTCTCTGTCCTCTCCTCTGTCCTCCTCTCTCCTGTCTGTCTCTCTTGTCCTCCCTCTTCCTCCCTCTCTGTCTGTCCTCCTCTTCCTCCTGTCCTCCCTCCTCCTTTCTCCTCTCTGTCCTCTATCTCCTCCTCTGTCCTCCTCTGTCCTCCTCTCCTCCCTCTTATCTCTCTCCTCCTATCTCCTCTCCTCCTCTCTGTCCTCCTCTGTCCTCCCTCCTCCTCTCTCTCTGTCTCCCTCTGTCCTCCTGTGTCCTCTCTCCTCTCCTCCTCTCTCCTGTGTCCTCTCTCCCCTCCTCCTCTGTCCTCCTCTCCTCCTCTCTGTCCTCCTCTCTCCTCCTCTCTGTCCTCCCTCTCTCCTCTCTCTCTCCTCTCTGTCCTCCTCCTCCTCCCTCCTCCTCCTCTGTCCTCTCCTCTCCTCTCTCCTCTCCTCCTCTCTCCTCTCCTCTCTCCTCCTCTCTGTCCTCCTCTCTGTCCTCCTCTCTCCTCCTCTATCTCCTCCTCTCTGTCCTCCTCCTCTCTCTCCTCCTCCTCTCTGTCCTCCTCCTCCTCTCTGTCCTCTTCCTCTCTCTCCTCCTCCTCTCCGTCCTCCTCCTCTCATCCTCTCTGTCCTCCTCTCTCCTCCTCTCTGTCCTCCTCTGTCCTCCTCCTCCTCTGTCCTCCTCTCCTCCTCTGTCCCTCTGTCCTCTGTCCTCCTCTCTCTCCTCCTCTCTGTCCTCCTCTCTCTCCTCCTCTCTGTCCTCCTCTGTGTGTGTGTGTGTGTGTTTATTTGTCCAGTGATGACACACATCTCAAACAATAGTCAGGGCTCTCCTTCACATTCCTGTCTCTCTCTCCAGGCTCAACATCTGGTCCCTGTTATGAGTCTCAGGTCATGCACATGGTCGTGTGCTAACACACACACACACTTTCACACACACACACACACACTTTCACACACACACTTTCACACACACACACTTTCACACACACACTCACTCACTCACTCACCCTGTTGGCTCTTCTAGAGGTCAGCTGATTCTCAGCTGATTTTTGCTTCAATGTCTCAACAGAAAAGTCATTGATGAGTTTTTTTTAACCAAAGTATCAACAAGTGACCTGAAGAGGCTGCAGAGGTTATGGCGCCCCCTGTAGGAATATGTGTGAATGCATAATGTATATATACACTACCGTTCAAAAGTTTGGGATCACCCAGACAATTTCGTGTTTTCCATGAAAACTCACACTTTTATTCATCAAATGAGTTGCAAAATGTATAGAAAATATAGTCAAGACATTGACAAGGTTAGAAATAATGATTTGTATTTGAAGTATTAATTTTTTTCTTCAAACTTTGCTTTTGTCAAAGAATGCTCCTTTTGCAGCAATTCCAGCATTGCATAATTTTTACATTCTAGCTGTTAATTTGTTGAGGTAATCTGTTGAAATGTCACCCCACGCTCTGAAGCACTCTCCACCAGTTGATTGGGCTTGATGGCACTTTGAGGACCATACGGCCGGGCTGCTCCCACAACAACTCAATGGGCTAGATCTGGTGACTGGCTACCCATTGCAGACAGCAAGCCGCCTGCTTTTTCCTCATTAGTTTCTTCACGGGAGGTGTGCTTTGGTCAGTCCTGCTGAGGAGTGACATTGCCCAATCACGCCGCCCATGGTATGTGGCAGGTTTACGCCGCCAAATGGAGGATAGTTTTATTAAACTTTTACCTGGGTACTCCTGTAATTTTACTTCAGCACAAAGCAGCCCCAGACCATCATATTTATTCCACCATGCTTGACAGATGCGGTGTGCACTCTTCCAGCATCTTTTTCACCTTGTTCTGCGTCTTCACAACAGCTCTTCTGTGTGATCCAAACACCTCAAACTGGATCTATCTGTCCAGAACACCTTCCAATCTTCCTTGTCCAATGCCCGTGTTCTTTTGCCCATACCAATCTTTTCGGACTTCTGGCTTAACCAGATATGGTTTTTTACATTTGCCCAGAAGGCCAGCATCCCGGAGTCGCCCACTGTCGACGCGGACACTACCTTTATGGGTACCACGAAGAAGCAAGAAGAGGACCTGTGGAGTTTATTTCAACCAGAGACTCTAATGTACTTGTCTCTCTCTGCTGAGGCTGCGCACCGGGCCTCCCACTTCTTCTGCCTGGTTAGAGCCTGGTGCTGTTCTCTGGAAGGAGTAGTACAACCTGGAGTGACATTTCCCAGCTCCTTTGCAATTTCTCGATGAATAGCCTCATTTTCTAAGAAATGAATAGATCATGAGCTCTACATGAAAGTTCTTTTTCCTGGCCACTTTGAGAGTCTTATCAACCCACAAAACGTGATGTTCAGATAATCAACTAGCTCAAAGGAAGGCCAGTTTTATATTTCCTCTCATCGGCAAAATAGTTTTCAGCCGTGCTAAGATAATTGCATTGGTTTTCTAACCATCCATTAGTCTCTAAGGCGATTAGCAAACACAATGCACCATTAGAACACTGAGGATGATGAAATGGGCCTCTATACACCTATGGAGATATTTCATTAGAAACCAGACGTTTCACCTAGAAGAGTCATTTACCACATTAACAATGTAGAGAGTGTATTTATGATTGATTTAATGTTATCTTCATTGAAAAAAACAATGCTTTACTTTGAAAAATAAGGACATTTCTAAGTGATCCCAAACTTTTGAACGGTCGTGTATATATGTATATATAACATATATATATGGTTGTATAGAAGTCTATGCTTCATGTGTTAGAGCTGCATTCTCTCTCCTGACCACTAGGGGGCGACTCCTCTGGTTGTATAGAAGTCTGCTTCATATGTTATGGTAGGGCTTCCATACCGGTCAGAACCCTCCACACACACACACACACATTCCTCTGGGTGCTCACTCCTTCACGACCTCATTTTAATTTCTCTCTCTTTAAACATTGTGTTGCGCAACAGGCAACTCCCTCTGTCATCCTCCAGCTGAGGAACACCCTTCTGCTCCTGGACCCACAATGCACTTCTCTAGTGGAGCTCCATGTCCAGATGAAGAGAGGCCAGTAGAGAGAATGCAGCTTTAACACATGAAGCATAGACTTCTATACAACCAGAGGAGCCCCCAGTCGTCAGTAGAGAGAATGCAGCTCTAACACATGAAG
>NC_079396.1:29091910-29101910 GCF_029220125.1 Pseudoliparis swirei
AGGCGGAGACAAGAGGAAGGTGTGAGTCCTGACAGACTGAGCTGATGGAGGAGGGATGAGAAGGAGTGCAGAGGGATGAGAAGGAGCGCATCAGCAGTCCAGAGAGGAGACAATGTGATGCCACCAGTCCAGTGCTGTATAGAAGAAGACTTGGAACTAGAGACTGAGACATAAACTCATGTTTACAATGTTTACTGAGGGAAGTCGAGTCACTATATTGACTTATATACAACCAGAGGCGCCCCCTGGTGGTCAGGAGAGAGAATGCAGCTTTAACACATGAAGTATAGACTTCTATACAACCAGAGGAGCCCCCTGGTGGTCAGGAGAGAGTGCAGCGTTAACACATGAAGCATAGACTTCTATACAACCAGAGTGCAGTAGCTGGTGGCAGCAGTAGTAGAGAATGCAGCTTTAACACATGAAGCATAGACTTCTAGCAGCAGAGTCGCCCCTGCTGGGTGAGTAGCTGATGCAAAGCAGAATCCAGACCCTTCATGTTGTCACAGAGATGGAGGGCACAGCCGACTCTGTGTGTGTCTGCCCACACCATCTGTAACACACACACACACACACAGTTCAGATCCTGTCCAGAGACACAAAAGTGTGTATTAATGTGTGTGTATTTGTATCTGACCTGTGTATAGTGGCCACACATCTGGTCTTCATCACAGCTGTTGTTTTGGAAGTCATAGTCCAGATGTTCTACAGGTATTAATGACATCACAATTACAGGTATATACATACATATATATATATATATATATATATGTGTGTATATATGTATATGTATATGTGTGTATGATACAGTATTCTCTCTTTCAGCTCTGGCTTTGGTCTCCACCGACCACAGAGAGAAGGATCTGAAGGCTCGACACTAACTTGGTCTTCAGAGTCTGGTTTTCCGGACGGTCCCTGAACTCACCCAGGAACCACTTCTCCAGAGCCTGGCGGGGGTCCAGAGACCCGGTCCCCACGAACAGGTTCTCCCCGGTCTCCTCCAGATCCGGGTTGTGGCTCCAGATGCATTGAGCAGCGAAGCCCTCAGCCTGCATCTTCAGGCCCGCATCCCACCGCTGCAGAGGACTGGGAGGGTTACGACTGGCCAGTACTACTGTACTGGGAGGGTTACGACTGGACTGGGAGGAATACTACTGACCAGTACGACTGGACTGGGAGGAATACTACTGACCAGTACTACTGGACTGGGAGGGTTACGACTGGACTGGGAGGAATACTACTGACCAGTACTACTGGACTGGAAGGGTTACGACTGTACTGGGAGGAATACTACTGACCAGTACTACTGGACTGGGAGGAATACTACTGACCAGTACTACTGGACTGGAAGGGTTACTACTGTACTGGGAGGAATACTACTGACCAGTACTACTGGACTGGGAGGAATACTACTGACCAGTACTACTGGACTGGGAGGGTTACTACTGACCAGTACTACTGTCCTGTGACTAGCAGTGCCAGTGTCGTACTTTTCCAAGTCGGTACAAGTCTGTGGATGAAGTTTAAATGAGTAATCTATCAGTTAGCTGCTAGTTAGTTAGTTTTAATTATCATGTTTTTATTGTGGAGCAGCTTTTGATTCATGTCTTTGTAATCCTCCCCATATATATGAAATTAAATATCAAGATGATGAAACCAACCCGTGTTGGAGCTCTCCTCCTCTCTGTCCTCCTCTCTGTCCTCCTCTCTCTGTCCTCCTCTCTCCTCCTCTCTCTCTCTCCCTACATCTCTCTCTCTCTCTCTCTCTCTCAGTTCACGCTGAGCGTCAGAGTGACAGGGTGTGTGTTTGGGAGCTGCGGAGCGTTGTCTGTGTTTCTCTCTTCTCTGTTCTTTCATAGTTGTGTGTATTTAGTTTATGTGGTTTATTAGTTGGGTTTCACAGTAGTTTAAATTGTTTGGTGATTAGTTGGGTTTTTCTCTGGGTGTCTTCCCGCTGCCGGTGCCTCACCGGGCTCGGGCGAGGCGGAAATGTTTGCCCGATTCCCCGCTGCTCACGAGGAGACACGGGATGAAGATCTTCGGTGACTCCTCGTGCAGCGTGGAGGAATTGGCTCGGGCAGTCGGGAAGAAAGTCGGGTTCGGCAGCGTGAAGTCCGCCACCAAGATGAACGGCTCGGTCGTGATCTTCCTGGATCAGGTGGCGAAGGTGAGCCGCGTGGTGGAGGAGGGTCTCTCGGTGGGAGATTTGTTTGTGCAGGTGTTTCCGCTGGACCAGCCGTCCACCAGAGTCCTCGTTTCAAACGTCCCTCCGCTCATCTCCGATGAGTTTTCAGCAGAGAGCTCTCCTCCCGGCACGAAAGCTGGTCTCCCCGATGAGAGAGATCTCATCGGGGTTCAAGGAGAGCTCGATGAAGCATATCATGAGTTACCGTAGATAGGTTTATATGATACTCGACGACCGGAGCGCGGAGTTAAACCTGCGCTTCAGCGTCAGAGTAGATGATGTTAATTATAACGTCTACGCGTCTTCATCGGCGATGAAGTGCTTTCATTGCGGGAGGAGGCACCGCGAGGGCCTGCTCGAAGCGAGGCGACCCTGCGCCAGCTGGTCCGGGCGGCTCGGGTCCGTCCGGCGCGTCACGCCGCGCTACACCAGCGTGGGGAACAGCAGGTGAGGCGGCTGCCGCTGCCGCGGCTGCGGGGCTCGCGGCGGCGGCGTCTCTGATGGTGCGTTCACACCGGACGCGTCGAAAAAATTCTCTACGCGTCTGACGCAGCAGTCTTGACGCGCGCGTCGAAAAAAGTGTGTTCACACCAGACGCGTCGGACGCCTCGGGGGCGGAGTCATAAATGGGTCGAGGAACCACAGGACCGCAGCGTACTTCCACTTTTTAGTGGACTGAGCTGCACTCCCACTGCGCTTCTCGCTGCACACTCTTCTTCTCTCTTTGATACGTGTCTCTGAGACTTTTCCACCCACGTATGCAGATCTCCTCTGCCATGAAACACATATGCCGGCGGTTGGTTGATAGTAAAGTACAACAAATAGCGAGAATAAAAGCAAATACATACATTCAAAACTTACCAGGTAGTCCACGGCCCGACCTTGTTCCACGCTTTAACTTTATAGCTCCGGCAGCATAAAGAGTTGTATCAAAGTTCGGTGCCCACAGACGGCGTATAATAATCTTTTCCTCCATTTTTTCGACCGACAGGACGATGACGAGCGGAGCTGCTCAACGCTGATTGGCTGACGCAACTATGACTCACGCGTTTGCTGCCAGAGTTGGGAAATTTGAACCGCGCGTCAACGAGCTGCGTCTGTTGCGCTGTTCGCTGAGTTCGCCCCGCGACAAACCCTCTGTTCGTGCTGCTTCAAACGCGTCTGACGCGCTGCTCGCTGGAAAATACGCAGCTACGCAGCTTCGACGCAGCTTTGCATTGACTTAACATGTAATCTCGACGCGCGTCGAAATTTTGACGCGTCCGGTGTGAACACACCATGAGAGGAGGCGCCAAGCCGGCGGCGGCGGCGGCGCCGCGGCCGATTCCAACGGAGCGGCGGGCGGCGTCACTACTGTTGAACCCGACACACATGTGGTGGGTATGAATGAGGAAGTGAGTGATGGGGGCGATGGGCAAGGGCGGGTGGAGGGTGGGGATGCTGGACAGGGCAGTGAAAGGCAGGCTGTGGGTGGAGTCGGAGCGGTGAGGAGGAAAGGAAAGAAGGAAAAGCGGACCAAACAAATGGAGGGATGTGGGGGATCTGCCAAGAGCAGTGGGGTAGAGGCTGGGGTGAGGTGGGAAGTGGGAGGAGGGAAAGAAAAGAAGGGGAAAAAACAAAAAGATTTAAAAACAAAAATAATATTGGTGATGGTGGTGGTGGTGATGGTGGCACGGGCTTAGAGGTGGAAGTGGGAGTGGGTGGAGAATAATGAGGAAAGTGAGAAAGAGGAGGAAAGGAAAAAAGACGAGGACAGGGGTGGCGAGAAGCCCATTGAGGGGTAGGACAGGTGGGGAGGCGAAGAGGTGGAGGAGGACGTTGCAGGGAGGAGGGGCGGAGCAGGTGGAGAGGAGGAGGAAGCAGGGCAGAAAGGAGCCTCAAAGAGAAAGAAGAGTGGCCAGGCTGGCAGCGAGGCCAAGGCCAGCAGGGTGGAAGTGAGGAGGAGTCAGGGGGCAGGTGGAGGACAGTAGTGACGAGGAGGGTCAGAGGACAGCGACTCTCCTCTGTTTTTACAAATAGTCAGACGCAAAGCTGTACACAGATGATGAGATCAGGCTGTTTCTGCACAAAACAAAAAAAAAAGTAGAGGTCAAGGATCACTTCCCTGACCTCGTGGCCTTTGTACACTCGTGCCATTTCCACATGAGGGGAAAAAATTAGACAAACAAGAGGTTTTAGGATCAAAAGTTTTTGCCCAAAGTAAAGGAGTGCATCCAGCAGGGGAGGTGGAGAGCTCCAATGTGTGTTTATTTGATTTGTTGGTTTAAGTTTTATTTGTTTTTAAACTCTTTTCTTTTAATGAACACATTCAGAGTCGGAGTTTTAAACGTAAATGGGCGAGGACAGTAAGAAGAGAACATCAATTTATGAATTTAACAAGATGAAGGCCAACGATGTTCTCTTCTTACAAGAGACGACAGCGACAGCACCAACGAGGCGGACTGGAGGAGGGAGTGGGGGGGGGAAGTCCTCCTGAGCCACAACACCAACCTCAGCGGAGGAGTGGGCTTCCTCTTCTCCAGGGCCTTCAGCCCTCGGTCACTGGAGGTCAAACACATCGTGAGTGGAGGCTGTTCTTTGTGAAAGCACGGTTCGACCTTTTAGCGTGGTTTTATAAATATCTATGCTCCAACAACTGGGACAGAGAGGCAGCTGTCTTTATCCAAAGTTAATGATGTTTTAAATGACTGTGCCTCGGAGGATTTTTTATTCTTGGGGGTTTAACTGCACAGAGGATGATTTTAATGACAGAAACCACACAGAGCCACATCCAGCTTCACAGCAGGTGCTGAGGAGGCTGGTCCATTCTCATGGTCTGGTGGGCGTGTGGAGAAGGATGCATCCGGACTGCCGACAGTACACATGGTCCCACGTTAGGGGAAGGATCTCCTCAGCCAGGTTAGACCGTATTTATGTTTTAAGCACCATTTAATATTTTAAAATGTGCAGCATTATTCGACTGGTTTTACTGATCCTCTTTGGTTTTATGTCATGTTTTTATTAGGAATTTTTACCTAGGAGCGCATATTGGCATTTTAATACAGTTTTAACTTTCGATAGGAATTTTAGAGAGGTGTTGTTTATTTTTGGGGCAGTTTTAGGCTGAGGAAGAGTGATTTTAATAATCTTAGGCAGTGGTGGGACCGTGGTAAGGTAGAAATTAAGCTCCTTTGTCAGCAGCACACTTTCAACGTCACTAGAGACGTCACCAGATCTATGAAGGACCTGGAGACTGAGATAGTGGACCTAGAAAGTTTAAGCGAGTCCACAGGAGATCGAGGACATATTGAAGTCCTCAAAGTAAAAGCGGCTCGCCCGACCTGTTCAGTAAAGTGCAAGGCGCACTGGTCAGGTCGATTCCAGACCATCGCGGAGATGGACACTCCCTCTAGCTTCTTCTTCGGCCTGGAGAAGAGGAGTGGCAGGCGAGTGATCCACTGCTGACGGACGCAGGGCAGTCGGTTGTGGAGCCAAGCCAGATCCGGAAGCGGCGGTGGGGTTTTACTCCTCCTTTATGCCACTGAGTATAGGGAGGAGGGAGAGTCGACGGAGGGCTCTGTGGGAGCTGCCTCAGGTCTCCGAGGAGACTAATGAGGAGCTCGACAGACCCATAACCCCAAGAGCTGAAAGCTGCCCTGCAGGGAATGCAGGCGCGCCGAATCGACGGCCTCCCGCTGAATTTTACAAAAATACTGGGATGTCCTCGGAGGACATCCTAGACGTCTTCAATGAGAGTCTGGCCTCTGGTTCCATGCCGATGTCCTGCCGGAGGGCAGTGCTGATGCTACTGCCAAAAGGAAACCCGCAGGACATCGGTAACTGGCGCCCTGTGTCTCTGCTGTGTGGATTATAAGCTTCTGTCCAGGGTCCTGGCCTCCAGGCTGAGGGAGCTATGGAGCAGGTCCTCCATCGGACCAGACCTACTGTGTGCCCGGCAGGTCCATGGTGGACAACGTCCACCTCATTCGGGACGTTTGGAGGTCTCCAGCTCGTTGGGTATGGATACTGGTCTGATTTCTCTAGATCAGGAACGCTTTTGACCGTTGAACACGGCTTCCTCTGGAAAGTTCTGGGAAGTTTGGGTTCAGCGCTGGTTTCATAGCTAAGATCAAGGTGTTGTACAGTAATGTTGAGAGTGTGCTGAAGATAAACGGCAGGCTGTGTGCTCCTTTAGAGTGAGTAGAGGGTCCGGCAGGGCTGTGCTCTGTCCGGGATGCTCACTCTCCCTCGAGCCCCTCCTCATTAAAATACGCTCTAGCCTACATGGTTTGGTTTTACCTGGTTTTAGTAAAGGAATGATTTTATCGGCATATGCCGACGACGTTGTTGTTTTATCAAGAATCAAAATGATGTAAACCTTTTAAATCAAATAGTACATGATTTTAGCACGGCATCATCAGCGAGGGTGAACTGGAAGAAAAGCGAAGCCCTCGCTGTGGCGGCCTCCCGGTTCTTCCACAAAAGCTCATATGGAAAAAGGACGGTTTTAAATATTTAGGAATATACCTGGAAACCGAGCATGGTCCAGAAGAACTGGGAGGCGTCACAGAGAAGATAGAGAAACTTTCCAAATGGAAGTGGCTGCTCCCCAGATGTCTTTAAGGGTAGAGTACTGGTTTTAAACAATCTTATTGCATCCCAACTGTGGCACAGGTTGACCGTGTTGGACCCTCCCTCTGGCTTCTTAGCTAACATACAAAAGAAGATGGTGGATTTCTTTTGGGAGGGTCTACACTGGGTGCCACAGGGGTGCTGTTTTAGCCAGAGAGGAGGGGACAGGGCCTCGTCCACCTGGCCAGCCGGACGGCCACTTTAGATTACAGTTTGTTCAGAAGTTTTAACGAGTCCGGGGTTTTAGTGTGGCGAGACGTGGCCAGCTGCATCCTCAGACGTGCTGACAACCTGGGGCTGGATACTGCTCTGTTTTTAATAGACTCCAGCATTTTAAAACTAAGTGGGCTGCCTCCTTTTTATCAGGGTGTTTTTAAGTCGGGCCCTTTTTAAGCACGAAGGTGCCCACAGTCTGACTCTCTGTTCTGGTTGTTGAGAGAACCATTCATTTATAATGCGACTGGACATTAGCAGCAGCGTCACCCTGGACTAACAGGCGCTGCTGCGAACAAAGACCCTTTCCTGCAGCAGTTGGTGGATGCAGTGGGGCCGGCGCTGAGCGACCCCGGCCCTGGGCTCCCTGCTGGGGATGCATTCGACCGGGTGGCGAGGAGGCTCCTGGAGCTGTGGAGGCAGAGGCTGACCGGGTTGGAGAGGAGCCTCCTCAACGACTACAGCCAGCAGAGAGCAGAGCCGGACCCTGCAGACCCCTTCCCAGACATCTCCCTCAGCCCGGGGCTAGGGGGACTCACCGCCCCTGCTAAGAACGAGCCACCCAGAAAACTGCACACTGAACAAAGCAGACAAGAAGACTTTGTATTTTAACCTCGTGAAGAGCATCAACAGGTCCAGACTGTGCAACAGACCGCCCACTGTGTGGTCAGAGAGACTTGGGCATGGAGGCCCTGGCCCGCAGTGGGGGTCCTATACAAGCCTCCCTAAAGAAAAGGACCGCTGACCTCCAGTGGCGGATTTTACACGTGCTGTCGCCCAACGCTTTTATTTCGGTAATCAATCCCGCTGTCCTGAGCCAGTGCCCCTTCTGTGACCTCCGGGAGACTATTTACCATGTTTTTAACGAGTGTAAGAGACTTTTGAGTTTCTTCGCTCTTTTAACAGTGGTATTTAGTCTTTTTAATGTGGTTTTTACAGAGAAGGTTTTTATCATGGGAGCTGCCTACAAAAAAACAGGAAAAGAAAAGTGGCAGCTCCTAAATTGTTTATCCGGTGAAGCAAAAATGGCAATTTATTTAACTAGGAAGTCCCGGGTGGAAAACAGAGAGGGGCAGGAAGCCAGGGCAGTGTGGCTCTGTAACATCAGAGCCAGACTCTGGCTGGAGTTCAGGTTTTACAAGCACATTGGAGACCTGGATGCTTTTAAACAACGCTGGTGTTTTAAAGATATTGTTTGTTCTGTGGTAGAGGAGGAGCTGGAGTTTGCACCACTTTTTATTCGGTAAAACATGTTTTCTTTTTTAATGTTTTGTTTGTTTGCTTTTATTTTAAATAACCTGATTTTTAAAACACTTTATTTGTAGAAAAACGTTGTGATGGAAAAAATGTAAATAAAGTGTTTTTCAAAATCAAAAAAAATCTCTCTCCTCTCTGTCCTCCTCTCTGTCCTCTCTCTGTCCTCCTCCTCCTCTCTGTCCTCCTCTCTGTCCTCCTCTCTCCTCCTCTCTCTCTCCTCCTCTCTGTCCTCCCTCTGTCCTCTCTCTCCCCTCCCCCTGTCCTCTCTCTCTCCCCTCCCTCTGTCCTCCCTCCTCCTCTCTCCTCTCTGTCCTCCTCTCTGTCCTCCTCTGTCCTCCTCTCTGTCCTCCTCTCCTCCCTCTCATCTGTCCTCTCCTCTCTCCTCTGTCCTCCTCTCTGTCCTCCTCTCTGTCCTCCTCTCCTCCTCTCTCTCCTCTCTCCTCTCTGTCCTCCTCTGTCCTCTCTCCTCCCTCTCTCTCTCCTCTCTCCTCTCTCCCCTCCTCCTCTGTCCTCCTCTCCTCCTCTCTGTCCTCCTCTCTCTCTCCCCTCCCTCTGTCCTCCCTCTCCTCCTCTCTCTCCTCCTCCTCTGTCCTCCTCTCTCCTCCTCTCTCCTCCTCTCTGTCCTCCTCTCTGTCCTCCTCTCTCCTCCTCTATCTCCTCCTCTCTGTCCTCCTCCTCTCTCCTCCTCTCTCCTCTCCTCCTCTCTCTCCTCCTCCTCTCTGTCCTCTTCCTCTCTCTCCTCCTCCTCTCTGTCCTCCTCCTCTCTCTCCTCCTCCTCTCTGTCCTCCTCTCTCATCCTCTCTGTCCTCCTCTCTGTCCTCCTCTCTCTCATCCTCTCTGTCCTCCTCTCCTCCTCTCTGTCCTCCTCTCTCTCCTCCTCTCTGTCCTCCTGTCTGTCCTCCTCTCTCTCCTCCTCTCTGTCCTCCTCTCTCTCCTCCTCTCTGTCCTCCTCTGTGTGTGTGTGTGTGTGTTTATTTGTCCAGTGATGACACACATCTCAAACAATAGTCAGGGCTCTCCTTCACATTCCTGTCTCTCTCTCCAGGCTCAACATCTGGTCCCTGTTATGAGTCTCAGGTCATGCACATGGTCGTGTGCTAACACACACACACACTTTCACACACACACACACACACTTTCACACACACACTTTCACACACACACACTTTCACACACACACTCACTCACTCACTCACCCTGTTGGCTCTTCTAGAGGTCAGCTGATTCTCAGCTGATTTTTGCTTCAATGTCTCAACAGAAAAGTCATTGATGAGTTTTTTAACCAGTATCAACAAGTGACCTGAAGAGGCTGCAGAGGTTATGGCGCCCCCTGTAGGAATATGTGTGAATGCATAATGTATATATACACTACCGTTCAAAAGTTTGGGATCACCCAGACAATTTCGTGTTTTCCATGAAAACTCACACTTTTATTCATCAAATGAGTTGCAAAATGTATAGAAAATATAGTCATGACATTGACAAGGTTAGAAATAATGATTTGTATTTGAAGTATTAATTTTTTTCTTCAAACTTTGCTTTCGTCAAAGAATGCCCCTTTTGCAGCAATTCCAGCATTGCAGACCTTTGGCATTCTAGCTGTTAATTTGTTGAGGTAATCTGTTGACATGTCACCCCACGCTTCCTGAAGCACCTCCACAAGTTGGATTGGCTTGATGGGCACTTCTTGAGGACCATACGGTCAAGCTGCTCCCACAACAGCTCAATGGTTGA
>NC_079396.1:29106910-29141910 GCF_029220125.1 Pseudoliparis swirei
ACATGGTACCACAAGCTCTCTAGTGGGGTAACATGGTACTACAAGCTCTCTAGTGGGGTAATATGGTACCACAAGCCTCTAGTGGGGCAACATGGTACCACAAGCTCTCTAGTGGGGTAACATGGTACTACAAGCCTCTAGTGGGGTAACATGGTACCACAAGCCTCTAGTGGGGTAACATGGTACTACAAGCCTCTAGTGGGGTAACATGGTACTACAAGCTCTCTAGTGGGTAACATGGTACTACAAGCTCTCTAGTGGGGTAACATGGTACTACAAGCTCTAGTGGGCAACATGGTACCACAAGCTCTCTAGTGGGGCAACATGGTACTACAAGCCTCTAGTGGGGTAACATGGTACTACAAGACCTCTAGTGGGGTAACATGGTACTACAAGCTCTCTAGTGGGGTAATATGGTACTACAAGCTCTCTAGTGGGGTAACATGGTACTACAAGCTCTCTAGTGGGGTAACATGGTACTACAAGCTCTAGTGGGGTAATATGGTACTACAAGCCTCTAGTGGGTAACATGGTACTACAAGCTCTCTAGTGGGGTAACATGGTACTACAAGCCTCTAGTGGGTAACATGGTACTACAAGCCTCTAGTGGGGTAACATGGTACTACAAGCTCTCTAGTGGGGTAACATGGTACCAAGCTCTCTAGTGGGTAACATGGTACTACAAGCCCTCTAGTGGGGTAACATGGTACTACAAGCTCTCTAGTGGGGTAACATGGTACTACAAGCTCTCTAGTGGGGTAATATGGTACTACAAGCTCTCTAGTGGGGTAACATGGTACTACAAGCTCTCTAGTGGGTAACATGGTACTACAAGCTCTCTAGTGGGGTAACATGGTACTACAAGCTCTCTAGTGGGGTAACATGGTACTACAAGCTCTAGTCGGGTAACATGGTACTACAAGCTCTCTAGTGGAATATGGTACTACAAGCTCTCTAGTGGGGTAACATGGTACTACAAGCCCTCTAGTGGGGTAACATGGTACTACAAGCTCTCTAGTGGGGTAAATTTAAAGTTTCCCAGAGGATCCTTCAGTCCTTCTACTCTGGAGCTGTAGAGAGCGTCCTGACAGGAAGCATCACAGCCTGGTTTGGCAACTCAGGACAGG
This sequence comes from Pseudoliparis swirei, assembly GCF_029220125.1. Classification (NCBI taxonomy): domain Eukaryota; kingdom Metazoa; phylum Chordata; class Actinopteri; order Perciformes; family Liparidae; genus Pseudoliparis; species Pseudoliparis swirei. The sequence continues at coordinate 29,108,038 of NC_079396.1, forward strand.
AAGGCTCAGAGAGTAGTGCGTTCGGCTGAACGCACTATTGGAACACTCCCCTGCAGGACTTGTACACCAGGAGGTGCAGAACCAGAGCCGGCAGGATCATGAAGGATCCTCACCACCCCAACAACAGACTGTTTCAGCTGCTGCGGTCAGGCAGGCGCCTCCGTAGTCACGCTGCAAGAACAGAGAGACTGGAGTTTCTTTCCTCAGGCCATCAGGACTGTGAACTCCGACCTCACCAGGACCCCCACATAGACCCACACACACACACACACACACACACTTACTGTAAATATTGTGTTGTTTTTATTGTAAATAGTGTGTACTTGTTGCCTGCACATTCCTGCTGAGCATTGCCACTTTCATTTCACTGCACACCCTGTGTGTGTATGTGACAAATAAAACATCTTGATCTTGATCTTGATCTTGACATGGTACTACAAGCCCTCTAGTGGGGTAACATGGTACTACAAGCTCTCTAGTGGGGTAACATGGTACTACAAGCTCTCTAGTGGAACATGGTACTACAAGCTCTCTAGTGGGTAACATGGTACTACAACTCTCTAGTGGGGTAACATGGTACTACAAGCTCTCTAGTGGGGTAACATGGTACTACAAGCTCTCTAGTGGGGTAACATGGTACTACAAGCTCTCTAGTGGGGTAACATGGTACTACAAGCTCTCTAGTGGGGTAACATGGAACTACAAGCTCTCTAGTGGGGTAACATGGTACTACAAGCTCTCTAGTGGGTAACATGGTACTACAAGCTCTCTAGTGGGGTAACATGGTACTACAAGCTCTCTAGTGGGGTAACATGGTACTACAAGCTCTCTAGTGGGGTAACATGGTACTACAAGCTCTCTAGTGGGGTAACATGGTACTACAAGCTCTCTAGTGGGGTAACATGGTACTACAAGCCTCTAGTGGGTAACATGGTACACAAGCTCTCTAGTGGGGTAACATGGTACTACAAGCTCTCTAGTGGGGTAACATGGTACCACAAGCTCTAGTGGGGTAACATGGTACTACAAGCTCTCTAGTGGGGTAACATGGTACTACAAGCTCTCTAGTGGGGTAACATGGTACCACAAGCTCTCTAGTGGGGTAACATGGTACTACAAGCTCTCTAGTGGGGCAACATGGTACTACAAGCTCTCTAGTGGGGTAACATGGTACTACAAGCTCTCTAGTGGGGTAACATGGTACTACAAGCTCTCTAGTGGGTAACATGGTACTACAAGCCCTCTAGTGGGGTAACATGGTACTACAAGCTCTCTAGTGGGGTAACATGGTACTACAAGCTCTCTAGTGGGGTAACATGGTACTACAAGCTCTCTAGTGGGGTAACATGGTACTACAAGCTCTCTAGTGGGGTAACATGGTACTACAAGCTCTCTAGTGGGGTAACATGGTACTACAAGCTCTCTAGTGGGGTAACATGGTACTACAAGCTCTCTAGTGGGGTAACATGGTACTACAAGCTCTCTAGTGGGTAACATGGTACTACAAGCTCTCTAGTGGGTAACATGGTACTACAAGCTCTCTAGTGGGGTAACATGGTACTACAAGCCCTCTAGTGGGGTAACATGGTACTACAAGCTCTCTAGTGGGGTAACATGGTACTACAAGCTCTCTAGTGGGTAACATGGTACTACAAGCTCTCTAGTGGGGTAACATGGTACTACAAGCTCTCTAGTGGGGTAACATGGTACTACAAGCTCTCTAGTGGGGTAACATGGTACTACAAGCTCTCTAGTGGGGTAACATGGTACAAGCTCTCTAGTGGGGTAATATGGTACTACAAGCTCTCTAGTGGGGTAACATGGTACTACAAGCTCCTTAAGATATGATGGAGCATCACCAATCAAGGCTTTGTAGGTTAAGAGAAGAATTTGTAAAGTGATTCTAGATTTTACGGGGAGCCAGTGCAGAGAGCAGGAGTGATGTTGTGTGTGTTGTCTGTTCTTAGTTTCGTGAGAAAGCTGCAGCTCAGCTCTCTGGATCAACTGGAGACTTATAGAGCAGCCTGATAATAAGGAGTTGACCTAAGAGACTTATAGAGCAGCCTGATAATAAGGAGTTGACCTAAGAGACTTATAGAGCAGCCTGATAATAAGGAGTTGACCTAAGAGACTTATAGAGCAGCCTGATAATAAGGAGTTGACATAAGAGACTTATAGAGCAGCCTGATAATAAGGAGTTGACCTAAGAGACTTATAGAGCAGCCTGATAATAAGGAGTTGACCTAAGAGACTTATAGAGCAGCCTGATAATAAGGAGTTGACTATAGAGACTTATAGAGCAGCCTGATAATAAGGAGTTGACCTAAGAGACTTATAGAGCAGCCTGATAATAAGGAGTTGACCTAAGAGACTTATAGAGCAGCCTGATAATAAGGAGTTGACCTAAGAGACTTATAGAGCAGCCTGATAATAAGGAGTTGACCTAAGAGACTTATAGAGCAGCCTGATAATAAGGAGTTGACTAAGAGACTTATAGAGCAGCCTGATAAGGAGTTGACCTAAGAGACTTATAGAGCAGCCTGATAATAAGGAGTTGACCTAAGAGACTTATGGAGCAGCCTGATAATAAGGAGTTGACCTAAGAGACTTATAGAGCAGCCTGATAATAAGGAGTTGACCTAAGAGACTTATAGAGCAGCCTGATAATAAGGAGTTGACTAAGAGACTTATAGAGCAGCCTGATAATAAGGAGTTGACCTAAGAGACTTATAGAGCAGCCTGATAATAAGGAGTTGACCTAAGAGACTTATAGAGCAGCCTGATAATAAGGAGTTGACCTAAGAGACTTATAGAGCAGCCTGATAATAAGGAGTTGACTAAGAGACTTATAGAGCAGCCTGATAATAAGGAGTTGACCTAAGAGACTTATAGAGCAGCCTGATAATAAGGAGTTGACCTAAGACTTATAGAGCAGCCTGATAATAAGGAGTTGACTTAAGAGACTTATAGAGCAGCCTGATAATAAGGAGTTGACCTAAGAGACTTATAGAGCAGCCTGATAATAAGGAGTTGACCTAAGAGACTTATAGAGCAGCCTGATAATAAGGAGTTGACTATAGAGACTTATAGAGCAGCCTGATCATAAGGAGTTGACTATAGACTTATAGAGCAGCCTGATAATAAGGAGTTGACCTAAGAGACTTATAGAGCAGCCTGATAATAAGGAGTTGACTTAAGAGACTTATAGAGCAGCCTGATAATAAGGAGTTGACTTAAGAGACTTATAGAGCAGCCTGATAATAAGGAGTTGCAGTAATCCAGTCTCGAAAACTGTTTTGCTGATGAGAGAAGCTATAAAACTGGCCTTCCTTTGAGCTAGTTGATTATCTGGAGCATCACATTTGTGGGTTCGATAAGACTCTCAAAATGGCCAGAAAAAGAGAACTTTCATGTGAAACTCGCCAGTCTATTCTTGTTCTTAGAAATGAAGGCTATTCCATGCGAGAAATTGCAAATAAACTGAAAATGTCCTCCAGCGGTGTGTACTACTCCCTTCAGAGAACAGCACCAACGGGCTCTAACCAGAGCAGAAAGAGAAGTGGGAGGCCCCGGTGCACAACTCAGCAAGAAGACAAGTACATTACAGTCTCTAGTTTGAGAAATAGACGCCTCACAGGTCCTCAACTGGCAGCTTCTTTAAATGGTACCCATAAGCGCCAGTGTCAACGTCGACAGTGAAGAGGCGACTCCGGGATGCTGGCCTTCTAGGCAGAGTGGCAAAGAAAAGCCATATCTGAGACTGGCCAATCAAAAGAAAAGATTGGTATGGGCAAAAGAACACAGGCATTGGACAGAGGAAGATTGGAAAAGGTGTTCTGGACAGATGAATCCAAGTTTGAGGTGTTTGGATCACACAGAAGAACATTTGTGAGGCAGAACAGGTGAAAAGATGCTGGAAGAGTGCCTGACACCATCTGTCAAGCATGGTGGAGGTCATGTGATGGTCTGGGGCTGCTTTGGTGCTGGGAAAGTGGGAGGTACCAGGTAAAAGGGATTTGAAATAAGGAAGGCTATCACTCCATTTGGCAACGCCATGCCATACCCTGTGGGCAGCGCTTGATTGGAGCCAATGTCCTCCTCCAACAGGACAATGACCCAAAGCACACCTCCACATTGTGCAAGAACTCTTGAGGGAAGAAGCAGGCAGCTTGCTGTCTGTAATGGAGTGGCCAGTCACCAGATCTCAACCATTGAGCTGTTGTGGGAGCAGCTTGACCGTATGGTCCTCAAGAAGTGCCCATCAAGCCAATCCAACTTGTGGAGGTGCTTCAGGAAGCGTGGGGTGACATTTCAACAGATTACCTCAACAAATTAACAGCTAGAATGACAAAGGTCTGCAATGCTGTCATTGCTGCAAAAGGAGCATTCTTTGACGAAAGCAAAGTTCGAAGAAAAAAATTAATACTTCAAATACAAATCATTATTTCTAACCTTGTCAATGTCTTGACTATATTTTCTATACATTTTGCAACTCATTTGATGAATAAAAGTGTGAGTTTTCATGGAAAACACGAAATTGTCTGGGTGATCCCAAACTTTTGAACGGTAGTGTATATAAAATAGATAATATATTATATAATATAGATCAAATAGATATTATAATTTGACGAATCACAGAACAAATCACAGAATTTTTAATAAATAAAAATATATTTCAGCTTCAGGTGAAATCGGTGACTTCTTGTTTTACTTTACAACAAAACACAAATAATCTTCTTTCTGGAACGATTATGGAATATTGTTTGTTTTAGTTCTTTCCACAAACTCAACATCCTGTTTCTGTTTGTCTGTCGTCCAGAGATCCAATCGATGACGATGACGAGTTCAGGTGCCGTCGGTGAAGACCTGTCCCAGGACGGCGAGCCGGGCGCTGAAGGGCTGCACGGGGCAGGACAGCGGGGGCGTCTTCCTCTCGCCCGCTTTCAGAGCGATGCTCTCCGATTGGCCGGGGGGCGGAGCCTCCGCCTTCCCGGGCCGCGATTGGCCCGTGGGCTCCGCCAGGCCCAGCAGGACGTCCCGGAGCTGCCGGCGGTCGTGGGCGTGGCGCCCGCAGCAGGCCAGCGCCGCCGGGTCCAGCGGGTGGGCCTCCGTGTTGAAGACGAAGCCGCCGGCGCCCAACACGCAGCGGCCGCCCTCGCCGCCCTCCTCCCACGAGCCGTCCCCCTCCGCCCCCCCGCCGTGCAGGAAGTGGGCGGGGTCAAAGAGCAGGTAGAGGTACTTGACCGTCTCAGCCAGGAAGAAGGACTCCATGCGGTTGTCCAGCTGGTGGTCGCGCAGGTCCTTCACCTGATGGAGACACCACCACCCACAAGAGAGAGCAGGTAAACATCATCATCATCACCATCATCATCGAGCTCCTGCTGCTCCGACTGCTTAACGTCGGTCAAAGGGAAACAAAGACGGGAACATGGAGACTGAGTGGAGGAGCAGACACCAGGTATCAAATATAATATATAATATATAATCAGGCATGAAAACGGGTCAGGGGTGAAAAAAGTGAGAAGGATAGGCGCGGGGGGGGGGGGGGGGGACTTCCACGAACATCGATGTTGGCCGTTGTATGATAATCTATAGGTCCTCCATTCTGACACCAAGTCAGTGATCGGCCCTATAAGACTATAATAATAGTAATATTGTGTATAATATGGTCATTCATGAACCAACTGCCTTTTGTTTGTTGGCGTGAACAAGTCTTCAAGTCTTGAGCTCTGCTGAGCCATATGAGTCTGTTCCACGAGTCTGGTCCATGAGTCTGGTCCATGAGTCTGGTCCATGAGTCTGGTCCTTGAGTCTGGTCCTTGAGTCTGGTCCTTGAGTCTGGTCCATGAGTCTGTTCCATGAGTCTGTTCCATGAGTCTGGTCCTTGAGTCTGGTCCTTGAGTCTGTTCCATGAGTCTGTTCCATGAGTCTGGTCCTTGAGTCTGGTCCTTGAGTCTGTTCCATGAGTCTGTTCCTTGAGTCTGTTCCTTGAGTCTGTTCCATGAGTCTGTTCCATGAGTCTGTTCCATGAGTCTGTTCCTTGAGTCTGGTCCTTGAGTCTGGTCCTTGAGTCTGGTCCTTGAGTCTGTTCCATGAGTCTGTTCCTTGAGTCTGTTCCTTGAGTCTGTTCCTTGAGTCTGGTCCATGAGTCTGTTCCATGAGTCTGTTCCATGAGTCTGGTCCTTGAGTCTGGTCCTTGAGTCTGTTCCTTGAGTCTGTTCCATGAGTCTGTTCCATGAGTCTGGTCCATGAGTCTGTTCCTTGAGTCTGGTCCATGAGTCTGTTCCATGAGTCTGTTCCATGAGTCTGTTCCATGAGTCTGGTCCTTGAGTCTGGTCCTTGAGTCTGTTCCTTGAGTCTGTTCCATGAGTCTGTTCCATGAGTCTGTTCCATGAGTCTGTTCCATGAGTCTGTTCCTTGAGTCTGTTCCTTGAGTCTGTTCCTTGAGTCTGTTCCTTGAGTCTGTTCCATGAGTCTGTTCCATGAGTCTGGCCCATGAGTCTGGCCCATGAGTCTGGTCCTTGAGTCTGGTCCTTGAGTCTGGTCCTTGAGTCTGTTCCTTGAGTCTGTTCCATGAGTCTGTTCCATGAGTCTGTTCCATGAGTCTGTTCCTTGAGTCTGTTCCTTGAGTCTGTTCCTTGAGTCTGTTCCATGAGTCTGTTCCATGAGTCTGGTCCTTGAGTCTGTTCTGCCTCTACCTGGTTGTCATGATCTTCTATACCAGGCCTATTCAACTAGCGGCCCGCGGGCCGGATACGGCCCGTTTGAGTTTAACTACGGCCCGCAAGACTGCCTGCAAATCAGTATAGCTTGGTAAGAAAAAATAAAACTGACGGACACGCCTCTTTTATACATTGAGACATCTAACCCAGAGCCATTGAGTTTCACTGTTGCCTCAAGCAAACCTGTATGGTTACATCTTTATGTTACGCACCGTGTTGGTTGCCGGTGTTACACCCCTACTGGTTTTCAGACCTACTGGTTTCCCTGCGCGTGCGTTGTGTTCTCTTCACGTCTGCAGCGGGGCTCTGTCTCGCTCACCAGATTCGTCACACATTCACAAACATATTGCTGGAGATCTTCAAGCCACCGTTCATATCCATGTCGGCGATTCCGATTGTATAAGTGAGCAGCGCATCACAGCCACGGATGAAGAAATACATTTTCGAAAAAATAAAAATAAAAAGATCGCCCGACCTGGTTTCGATCCCTTTGACGCAAAAGGAGACTGCACTCAAAGACACGCAGTCTGTGCGCTGCGCCACCAGATATTAGTTTCATCCCAAGTCATTTATATATTGATGCATTAAGTCACATTTCTTATGTTTTCATGGGAACAGTTTGGTTGAAGGGATCTGAAACAACTGGTTACCTTGAGCGGATATTTACACTTTGAAACATGTTTATAGTGATGCTTGTTCGCAAAACACTTTTGCCACACAATACCGACGCATTTTCATGTGTGACTGTTTACCTGTGGAAATATACATTACTGTTTTTAATTTTTAGCCATTATTTGATCAATATTCTGTGCGGCCCTCACACCCCCCGTGATTTTCTTATTCGGCCCACTTGCTACTGAAGTTGAATAGCCCTGTTCTATACCATACCTGCCATAAATATCATGATGCTGATACAATACCATAAAAACAGTATACCATAAATAAGACACTGGTATATTTATCTATAATAGTAATAAATCAAATATCTGTATGGATCACCTTTTACCAACTTTTTCAACACTTAACAAATGTCAGTAATATTAGTTTTAGCCTCCAAGATATGAATGAAACTACATGGAGCCGTCAGAGCATTGATGATCCACTATGAGGCCGTTAGTCTCTGACCAGAGGATCCAGAGTTCATCAGGATGAGCAGCTGGAGAGTTACACAACTTTACACACTGAACTTAAACATTTCACTTCTGGCATCTTTTTTTATCTTTAAAGCCGAAAATTCCGCCACTTAACGCCACTCGCAGTGTGCGCAGACAGCTCGACACGGAGCAGCGCGTGAGCTCTGATCGCTCTCTTGATGAAGTATCGATACTAAAAATATGCTAAATCACATCGTGTTTAACATACGGGTACTTTGTTAGCATCGCTACACCGTGCAGCGTGACAGCAGCAGATGTAGCAGCTAACATTCAAGCTAACCTAACTTCCTAAACGCTGAAGACATCTTGACGCTGATTGGCCGAGACGCGACACGTCACATCAAAGATGTTTTATTGCGAAGAGCACCACTCCACATCTTCTCCGTGTCCCACTCCAATCTCATAAACGCCGGCCGGCCAATTGACCCCCCCCCCCCCCCCCCTACCCCAAAACAAAAACTCTTCGGATCTACACGATTCACGTAAGTCACCTATTTTGGTTTCAAAACGGCGAATTTTGCCGAAAGGTGAGGGATTCTCATGCCTGTATAATATACGATACTATATAATATTATAGAGACTATATAATATAGAACAACGTTGTCATTCACTGAGTCCTGACGTTTCTCTCCACGTGTCTGATGTCCGTCTTTAGGGAGTTTTACTTATTAACTCATAAACGTCCCACAATGTTTCAGTGAATTATTAAAGACTTTAAACTCTAAGCTCTGGAAACAATATTACCGTTTTATTCATTTTATATCCCAAATATGTTTTGTTTTTTAAACAATCCTTTAGTGATGAAAGAAGAGAGTATTGATCAGAGGAAAGAACCGTTAGGTCTGAGGGCAGCTGGTTGCAATCTGCTCCATCGCCACTAGAGGGCACCACACCTCACACTGTCCCTTTAAGCGGGGCTAGGAGCTAGTGGGGCTAGGCGCTAGTGGGGCTAGGCGCTAGTGGGGCTAGGCGCTAATGGGGCTAGGCGCTAGTGGGGCTAGGTGCTAGTGGGGCTAGACGCTAGTGGGGCTAGGCGCTAGTGGGGCTAGGCGCTAGTGGGGCTAGGCGCTAGTGGGGCTAGGCGCTAGTGGGGCTAGGAGCTAGTGGGGCTAGGAGCTAGTGGGGCTAGGCGCTAGTGGGGCTAGGCGCTAGTGGGGCTAGGCGCTAGTGGGGCTAGGCGCTAGTGGGGCTAGGAGCTAGTGGGGCGTGGGGCTCGGCGCTAGTGGGTCTAGGCGCTAGTGGGGCTAGGCGCTAGTGGGTCTAGGCGCTAGCGGGGCTCGGCGCTCACGCTGGCGTATCCGCAGGGCGTCCTGCTGATCTTCTCGATGGACTCCAGCGCGTCGAGGCCCAGCTGCAGGTAGGTGTGGTCTCCGGTGGCCCTGAACAGGTACATGGCGCTCTCGATCAGCTCTGGACCGCAAACACAGGAAACACTCAGGAGCCTTCAGAATAAAAGCCTGGAAGACCTTAAATCCTTTACGTGAAGCTTTTTGAATGTCCAGGTGTGCCGATGTGGACTGTGGTGGACTGTGGTGGACTGTGGTGGACTGTGGTGGACTGAGGTGGACTGTGGTGGACTGTGGTGGACTGTGGTGGACTGTGGTGGACTGTGGTGGACTGTGGTGGACTGAGGTGGACTGTGGACCTCTTAATGGCAGCAGATAAAGGACTCCTCTCTGTACTGGTCTTGTTAGACCTTAGTCCTGATAGAGGACTCCTCTCTGTACTGGTCTAGTTAGACCTTAGTCCTGATAGAGGACTCCTCTCTGTCCTGGTCTTGTTAGACCTTAGTGCTGATAGAGGACTCATCTCTGTACTGGTCTTGTTAGACCTTAGTGCTGATAGAGGACTCATCTCTGTACTGGTCTTGTTAGACCTTAGTGCTGATAGAGGACTCATCTCTGTCCTGGTCTTGTTAGACCTTAGTGCTGATAGAGGACTCATCTCTGTACTGGTCTTGTTAGACCTTGGTGCTGATAGAGGACTCATCTCTGTACTGGTCTTGTTAGACCTTAATGCTGATAGAGGACTCATCTCTGTACTGGTCTTGTTAGACCTTGGTGCTGATAGAGGACTCATCTCTGTACTGGTCTTGTTAGACCTTAGTGCTGATAGAGGACTCATCTCTGTACTGGTCTAGTTAGACCTTAGTCCTGATAGAGGACTCATCTCTGTACTGGTCTAGTTAGACCTTAGTCCTGATAGAGGACTCATCTCTGTCCTGGTCTTGTTAGACCTTAGTGCTGATAGAGGACTCATCTCTGTACTGGTCTTGTTAGACCTTAGTGCTGATAGAGGACTCATCTCTGTACTGGTCTTGTTAGACCTTAGTGCTGATAGAGGACTCCTCTCTGTACTGGTCTAGTTAGACCTTAGTGCTGATAGAGGACTCCTCTCTGTCCTGGTCTAGTTTGACCTTAGTGCTGATAGAGGACTCCTCTCTGTCCTGGTCTTGTTAGACCTTAGTCCTGATAGAGGACTCATCTCTGTACTGGTCTTGTTAGACCTTAGTGCTGATAGAGGACTCATCTCTGTCCTGGTCTTGTTAGACCTTAGTGCTGATAGAGGACTCCTCTCTGTACTGGTCTAGTTGGACCTTAGTGCTGATAGAGGACTCCTCTCTGTCCTGGTCTTGTTAGACCTTAGTGCTGATAGAGGACTCCTCTCTGTCCTGGTCTTGTTAGACCTTAGTGCTGATAGAGGACTCCTCTCTGTACTGGTCTTGTTAGACCTTAGTCCTGATAGAGGACTCATCTCTGTACTGGTCTTGTTAGACCTTAGTGCTGATAGAGGACTCCTCTCTGTCCTGGTCTTGTTAGACCTTAGTCCTGATAGAGGACTCATCTCTGTACTGGTCTTGTTAGACCTTAGTCCTGATAGAGGACTCATCTCTGTCCTGGTCTTGTTAGACCTTAGTGCTGATAGAGGACTCATCTCTGTACTGGTCTTGTTAGACCTTAGTGCTGATAGAGGACTCATCTCTGTCCTGGTCTTGTTAGACCTTAGTGCTGATAGAGGACTCATCTCTGTCCTGGTCTTGTTAGACCTTAGTGCTGATAGAGGACTCCTCTCTGTCCTGGTCTTGTTAGACCTTAGTGCTGATAGAGGACTCCTCTGTACTGGTCTTGTTAGACCTTAGTGCTGATAGAGGACTCATCTCTGTCCTGGTCTTGTTAGACCTTAGTGCTGATAGAGGACTCCTCTCTGTCCTGGTCTTGTTAGACCTTAGTGCTGATAGAGGACTCCTCTCTGTACTGGTCTAGTTAGACCTTAGTGCTGATAGAGGACTCATCTCTGTACTGGTCTTGTTAGACCTTAGTGCTGATAGAGGACTCCTCTCTGTCCTGGTCTTGTTAGACCTTAGTGCTGATAGAGGTCTCCTCTCTGTACTGGTCTAGTTAGACCTTAGTGCTGATAGAGGACTCCTCTCTGTACTGGTCTAGTTAGACCTTAGTGCTGATAGAGGACTCATCTCTGTACTGGTCTTGTTAGACCTTAGTGCTGATAGAGGACTCATCTCTGTACTGGTCTTGTTAGACCTTAGTCCTGATAGAGGACTCCTCTCTGTCCTGGTCTTGTTAGACCTTAGTGCTGATAGAGGACTCCTCTCTGTACTGGTCTTGTTAGACCTTAGTCCTGCATTAGACACCATTGACCATGACATCCTGTTACAGAGACTGGAGCAGTCGATTGGCATTTCAGGCACGGCACTAATTTGGTTTAAATCCTATTTATCAGATCGATCTCAGTTTGTATTTGTAAACGATGACGCCTCGATAACCACCAACGTTAATCACGGAGTTCCACAAGGTTCTGTGCTTGGACCAATTTTATTTACCTTATACATGCTTCCTTTGGGCAATATTATCAGGAAACACTCCATAAACTTTCATTGTTATGCAGATGATACTCAACTATATTTATCGATAAAACCAGAGGAGAGCAACCAACTCGGTAAAATTCAAGCATGTCTTAAAGACATAAAAACATGGATGACCTGCAACTTCTTGATGTTAAACTCAGACAAAACCGAAGTAATTGTAATCGGCCCTGAGCACCTCAGAGATCAATTATCTGGTGATGTGGATTCTGTAGACGGCATTGCCCTGGCATCCAACACCACTGTAAAGAATCTTGGCGTTATCTTTGATCGGGACTTGTCCTTTAACTCCCACGTAAAGCAAATCTCAAGGACTGCATTCTTTCATCTACGCAATATTTCAAAAATCAGGCACATCTTGTCTCAAAAAGATGCAGAAAAATTGGTTCACGCGTTCGTTACTTCGAGACTGGATTACTGCAACTCCTTATTATCAGGCTGCTCTAATAAATCTCTTAGATCAACTCCTTATTATCAGGCTGCTCTATAAGTCTCTTAGGTCCCTCCAGTTGATCCAGAATGCTGCAGCTCGTGTTCTCACTAAAACTAAGAAAAGAGATCACATCACTCCTGCACTAGCTGCTCTGCACTGGCTCCCAGTAACATCAAGAATCACTTTTAAAATTCTTCTCTTAACCTACAAAGCCTTGATTGGTGATGCTCCATCATATCTTAAGGAGCTTGTAGTACCATATTGCCCCACTAGAGCGCTGCGCTCACTAAATGCGGGACTACTTGTAGTTCCTAGAGTCTTAACAAGTAGAATGGGAGCCAGAGCCTTTAGTTATCAAGCTCCTCTTTTATGGAACCAGCTTCCAATTTCAGTCCAGGAGGCAGACACAGTCACCTCGTTTAAGAGTCGACTGAAGACCTTCCTCTTTGACAGAGCTTATAGTTAGGGCTGAATCAGGTTCACCTGGTCCAGCCCCTTGATATGCTGCTATAGGCTTATAGCTGCCGAGGGACGTTTAGGATGCACTGAGTACCTATCTCCTCTTTTTTTCTCTCCTTAAGGATGAATTTTCATCTCTCAATCACACGTTACTAACTCTGCTTTCTCCCCGGAGTCCTTGACTTCACGTCTCATGGGGTCATCGGACCCTATGAGACGGCATAGATCCTATCTGCCTGATGGATCGTCTGGGTCGTGGAATTCCTGCTCCTGACTACGCCACTGTCCTGTTGAGACTCCGCCCACTGTTGAGACTCCGCCCTCCTCCTCCCACCGCCATCTGCCTGATGGATCGTGGAGGTCTCCATCGTGGAATATGCCTACTATGAACTATTCATACACTCTGTCATATTCATTGAATGTATTTAACTCTAAATCTGTCCTTCTGTACACATTACATCTATTGCATCTGTCCATCCTGGAGAGGGATCCTCCTCTGTTGCTCTCCTGCAGGTTTCTTCCCTTTTTTTTCCCCCTGAAGGGTTATTTGGGAGTTTTTCCTGGTCCGATGTGAGGTTTTGGGGCAGGGATGTCTATGTGTACAGATTGTAAAGCACTCCGAGACAAATTTGTAATTTGTGAAATTGGGCTATACAAATAAACTGAATTGAATTGAATTGGTGGACTGTGGTGGACTGTGATGGACTGGTGGACTGACCCGGTCTCAGGGGGTACCCCTCCCTCTTGTCCACCGTGGAGCCCTGAGGGATGCTGTAGAACTCCGGCAGGCCTCCGAACTGTCTCCACACAGAGTAATAGTTCTGGAAGGTTCTCACGGCGCCGTCCAGGTTCCCCAAGAGGGACTGGGACACGGTAAGGACACGTCAAAGATACGCTAAGGACACGTCAAGGACACGGTAAGGACACGGTAAGGACACGTTAAGGACGTCAAAGACACGCTAAGGACACGCTAAGGAAGCGCTAAAGACACGCTAAAGACATGTTAAAGACGCGTTAAGGACACGTCAAAGACACGTCAAAGACACGCTAAGACACGCTAAGAACACGGTAAGGACACGTCAAAGACACGCTAAGAACACGGTATGGACACGTTAAGGACACGTCAAAGACACGGTAAGGACGCGCTAAAGACACGCTAAAGACACGCTACGGACACGCTAAAGACACACTAAAGACAAGCGAAAGACACGTTAAAGACAAGCGAGACACGCTAAAGACAAGTTAAAGACACACTAAAGACACGTTAAAGACACGCTAAAGACACGTTAAAGACACACTAAAGACACGCTAAAGACGCGTTAAAGACACGCTAAAGACAAGCTAAAGACACGTTAAGGACGCGTTATGGACACGCTAAAGACACGTTAAAGACACGCTAAAGACACGTTAAAGACACGCTAAAGACAAGTTAAAGACGCGTTAAAGACACGCTAAAGACACGTTAAAGACACACTAAAGACACGCTAAAGACAAGTTAAAGACGCGTTAAAGACACGCTAAAGACACGCTAAAGACAAGCTAAAGACACGTTAAGGACGCGTTAAGGACACGCTAAAGACACGTTAAAGACACGCTAAGGATGCGTTAAGGACACGCTAAAGACGCGCTAAAGACGCGTTAAAGACGCGTTAAAGACACGTTAAAGACACGCTAAAGACACGCTAAAGACACGTTAAAGACACGTTAAAGACATGCTAAAGACACGCTAAAGACACGCTAAAGACAAGTTAAAGACGCGTTAAAGACACGTTAAAGACACGTTAAAGACGCGTTAAGGACACGTTAAAGACACGCTAAAGACACGCTAAAGACACGTTAAAGACACGCTAAGGACACACTAAAGACACGCTAAAGACAAGTTAAAGACACGCTAAAGACACGCTAAAGACATGTTAAAGACACGCTAAAGACACGTTAAGGACGCGTTAAGGACACGCTAAAGACACGTTAAGGACACGCTAAAGACACGCTAAAGACAAGTTAAAGACGCGTTAAAGACGCGTTAAAGACGCGTTAAGGACACGCTAAAGACGCGTTAAAGACGCGTTAAGGACACGTTAAAGACATGCTAAAGACACGCTAAAGACACGCTAAAGACATGTTAAAGACACGCTAAGGACACGCTAAAGACAAGTTAAAGACACGCTAAAGACATGTTAAAGACACGCTAAGGACACACTAAAGACAAGTTAAAGACGCGTTAAAGACACATTAAGGACGCGTTAAGGACACGCTAAAGACACGCTAAAGACGCGTTAAGGACGCGTTAAGGACAAGTTAAAGACACGTTAAAGACATGCTAAAGACACGCTAAGGACACACTAAAGACATGTTCAAGACACGCTAAAGACAAGTTAAAGACATGCTAAAGACACGCTAAGGACACACTAAAGACACGTTCAAGACACGCTAAAGACAAGTTAAAGACACGTTAAAGACACGCTAAAGACATGTTAAAGACACGCTAAAGACACGTTAGACACGTTAAGGGACACAAGGGCCCACTGTGTGTTGTGTACCTGCAGGCCGGGCCAGAAGGCCTCCAGGGACTGGAACACGGGCATGGAGACGGTCCCCTTGTGCATCTGGACCCACAGGTACCAGTCGTCGAAGCGGGTGTAGTTCTGGAGGGCCCGGTCGTACTCTGAGGGGGAAACCGGCAGTCAGGCGTGGTTCCTGCCGACGGCTATGAGGCTCTACAACAGATCACCTCTTGCCAGATCATAGTGCAATAACTACAATAATAACTTCATATCCACACGATGTTGATCTGCACTTCACACATTTCATTTATTTATACTACACACATACACACACTTTGCACACTGTCTATATTTAATATTTTAATATTTAATTTAATTTGTCATTCGTATTGTGTATGCATATATGTTATATATATACATATATATTTTATTTTATATTTTACTTTATATACTCCGATATCTTTCATCCCTGTTTTTTATATTTTATTTTTTATTCTTGTGTTTAGTTTATTGGTTCTGCTACTGTGACGACAAATTTCCCCTTGGGGATTAATAAAGTATATATCTATCTATCTATCTATTCCTGCATGTCGTCTGTGCTGCCTTGCTTGTTGTTGTTGTTGTCGTCGTGGTTACCCAGGAACATGTCCAGCAGCTCCTCGTCCTGCAGCAGGATGGCTCCTTTCACCAGATACTCGAAGTACGAGTCCACCCCGGCTCCGATGCCGGCGTCCTGAGCGACCCACTTCTTAGAGAGCACGTCGATGTGGTTCCCCACCTGGCAGAGAGACAGACGGGTGAGGGACAGACGGGTGAGGGACAGACGGGTGAGGAGACAGACGGGTGAGGAGACAGACGGGTGAGAGACAGACGGGTGAGACAGACGGGTGAGGGACAGACGGGTGAGAGACAGACGGGTGAGAGACAGACGGGTGAGAGACAGACGGGTGTGAGACAGACGGGTGTGAGACAGACGGGTGTGAGACAGACATGTGTGAGACAGACAGGTGAGGGACAGACGGGTGAGACAGACGGGTGAGGAGACAGACGGGTGAGGGACAGACGGGTGAGACAGACGGGTGAGATACAGACGGGTGAGAGACAGACGGGTCAGAGACAGACGGGTGAGAGACAGACGGGTGAGAGACAGACGGGTGAGGGACAGACGGGTGAGAGACAGACGGGTGAGAGACAGACGGGTGAGACAGACGGGTGAGGGACAGACGGGTGAGAGACAGACGGGTGAGAGACAGACGGGTGTGAGACAGACGGGTGAGGGACAGACGGGTGTGAGACAGACGGGTGTGAGACAGACAGGTGTGAGACAGACAGGTGTGAGACAGACGGGTGAGGGACAGACGGGTGAGGGACAGACGGGTGTGAGACAGACAGGTGAGAGACAGACGGGTGAGGGACAGACGGGTGAGGGACAGACGGGTGAGGGACAGACGGGTGTGAGACAGACGGGTGTGAGACAGACAGGTGTGAGACAGACAGGTGTGAGACAGACAGGTGTGAGACAGACGGGTGAGGGACAGACGGGTGTGAGACAGACGGGTGTGAGACAGACGGGTGTGAGACAGACGGGTGAGAGACAGACGGGTGAGGAGACAGACGGGTGAGAGACAGACGGGTGAGGAGACAGACGGGTGAGGGACAGACGGGTGAGGGACAGACGGGTGAGGAGACAGACGGGTGAGAGACAGACGGGTGAGAGACAGACGGGTGTGAGACAGACGGGTGTGAGACAGACGGGTGAGGGACAGGTTACCAGCCCGATGTCCGATCGGGTCCCCCACAGGGCCCTCAGGGCCCGGCGGGCCGCCTCCTCGTAGACCCGGTCCCCGGTGAGCCGGCTCAGCGTGGAGAACTCCAGGATGAAGGTTCCCACGCCGGCCGTGCAGGTCACCGGCGTCTCGGAGGGCAGGACGCCGTGCCGCAGGTTCACCGTGCCGTACGGCATGCCGGAGGCCGTCTGGAACGCTGAGCGATGACATCATGTCACACCGATGACATCATGTCACACCGATGACATCATTCTATTGTTATTTCTTTAATCAGGTTCAATTGTGACATCACCTGGCAACAGTTTCCTGGCGGCGTCCTCGGCCATCTTCAGCAGGGGTCCTGAACACGGCCACCCGGGCTCCAGATCCAACCCCCCCCGGCCCGCCAACAGGTGAGCCGACAGCAGCCCCCCCACCACTACACACACACATTAGTACACACACACATTAGTGTGCACACACACACACACACACACACACACACACACCTCTGATGTTGGTCTCGAACACGGACGCGTTGACGTCGATGTCGAAGTCCACCGTGTCCTGAAGGAGCGACGCCACGCGCTGGAACTCGGTCCGGTTCCCCAAAACCTTTCAGAGAAACAGGTTTTTCAGACGACGCCTGAACGCAGCGCGACCAGCGGGTCTTCTGGAAGCTTCGCTCAGACCGTACCAGCAGAGTGTCGAGAGCATCGATCAGCGTGAGCGAGAAGCTGTTGACATGAAGGACGAGGAAACGTTAATAAGATGATGAGCACAACATGTCAAACGAACCAGAGACATGAACGCAGCATTAAAAACACGATGATGTCACCGTACCTGCCCCAGGTGTCCTGTCCGTCACAGGTGAGTGGGCGGAGCTCGTCGTAGGGGAAAGCGTTGTCGAGGTAACTGTTGTAGGCGTGGTAGAACATGGACTTGATGCGCTGCCTGACAGAAGAGTGAGACAAGGAGTGTGAGACCAGAGAGTGAGACAGAGAGTGAGACAGAGAGTGAGACCAGAGAGTGAGACCAGAGAGTGAGACCAGAGAGTGAGACCAGAGAGTGAGACAGAGAGTGAGACAGAGAGTGAGACAGAGAGTGAGACCAGAGAGTGAGACAGAGAGTGAGACCAGAGAGTGAGACAGAGAGTGAGACAGAGAGTGAGACCAGAGAGTGAGACCAGAGAGTGAGACCAGAGAGTGAGACCAGAGTGTGAGACCAGAGAGTGAGACCAGAGAGTGAGACCAGAGAGTGAGACCAGAGAGTGAGACAGAGAGTGAGACAGAGAGTGAGACAGAGAGTGAGACAGAGAGTGAGACCAGAGAGTGAGACCAGAGAGTGAGACCAGAGAGTGAGACCAGAGAGTGAGACCAGAGAGTGAGACCAGAGAGTGAGACAGAGAGTGAGACCAGAGAGTGAGACCAGAGAGTGAGACCAGAGAGTGAGACCAGAGAGTGAGACCAGAGAGTGAGACCAGAGAGTGAGACCAGAGAGTGAGACCAGAGAGTGAGACAGAGAGTGAGACCAGAGAGTGAGACAGAGAGTGAGACCAGAGAGTGAGACAGAGAGTGAGACCAGAGAGTGAGACAGAGAGTGAGACAGAGAGTGAGACCAGAGAGTGAGACCAGAGAGTGAGACAGAGAGTGAGACCAGAGAGTGAGACCAGAGAGTGAGACCAGAGAGTGAGACCAGAGAGTGAGACAGAGAGTGAGACAGAGAGTGAGACAGAGAGTGAGACCAGAGAGTGAGACAGAGAGTGAGACCAGAGAGTGAGACAGAGAGTGAGACAGAGAGTGAGACAGAGAGTGAGACCAGAGAGTGAGACCAGAGAGTGAGACCAGAGAGTGAGACCAGAGAGTGAGACAGAGAGTGAGACCAGAGAGTGAGACAGAGAGTGAGACCAGAGAGTGAGACCAGAGTGTGAGACCAGAGAGTGAGACCAGAGAGTGAGACCAGAGAGTGAGACAGAGAGTGAGACAGAGAGTGAGACCAGAGAGTGAGACCAGAGGAGGTGAGACAGAGAGTGAGACCAGAGAGTGAGACAGAGAGTGAGACCAGAGAGTGAGACCAGAGAGTGAGACAGAGAGTGAGACAGAGAGTGAGACCAGAGAGTGAGACAGAGAGTGAGACCAGAGAGTGAGACCAGAGAGTGAGACAGAGAGTGAGACCAGAGAGTGAGACCAGAGAGTGAGACCAGAGAGTGAGACAGAGAGTGAGACAGAGAGTGAGACAGAGAGTGAGACAGAGAGTGAGACCAGAGAGTGAGACCAGAGAGTGAGACAGAGAGTGAGACCAGAGAGTGAGACAGAGAGTGAGACAGAGAGTGAGACAGAGAGTGAGACCAGAGAGTGAGACCAGAGAGTGAGACAGAGAGTGAGACAGAGAGAGACAGAGAGTGAGACAGAGAGTGAGACAGAGAGGAGACAGAGAGGAGACAGAGAGTGAGTCCAGAGAGTGAGACAGAGGTGAGACAGAGAGGAGACAGAGGTGACCAGAGTGAGACAGAGGTGACAGAGTGAGACCAGAGAGTGAGACAGAGGTGAGACAGAGAGTGAGACAGAGGTGAGACAGAGTGGAGACAGAGAGTGAGACAGAGGTGAGACCAGAGAGGAGACAGAGAGGAGACAGAGAGTGAGACAGAGAGGAGACCAGAGAGTGAGACAGAGTGAGACAGAGAGTGAGACAGAGAGTGAGACCAGAGAGTGAGACAGAGACTGAGACAGAGAGTGAGACAGAGGAGACAGAGGAGACAGAGAGTGAGACAGAGAGTGAGACCAGAGAGTGAGACAGAGAGTGAGACAGAGAGTGAGACAGAGAGTGAGACAGAGGTGAGACAGAGAGGAGACAGAGAGTGAGACAGAGGTGAGACAGAGAGTGAGACAGAGAGTGAGACAGAGAGTGAGACAGAGAGTGAGACAGAGGTGAGACAGAGAGTGAGACAGAGGTGAGACAGAGGTGAGACAGAGTGAGACCAGAGGAGGAGACAGAGGTGAGACAGAGTGAGACCAGGTGAGACAGAGTGAGACAGAGAGTGAGACAGAGAGTGAGACAGAGGTGAGACAGAGAGGACAGAGAGGAGACAGAGAGGTGAGACAGAGGTGAGACAGAGGTGAGACCAGAGTGAGACAGAGAGTGAGACAGAGGTGAGACAGAGGTGGACAGAGTGAGACAGAGGTGAGACAGAGGGAGACAGAGTGAGACAGAGGTGAGACCAGAGAGTGAGACAGAGGTGAGACAGAGGTGAGACAGAGAGTGAGACAGAGTGAGACAGAGGTGAGACAGAGAGTGAGACCAGAGGAGACAGAGTGAGACAGAGAGTGAGACAGAGAGTGAGACAGAGAGGAGACAGAGGAGACAGAGAGTGAGACAGGTGAGACAGAGGTGAGACAGAGGTGAGACAGAGGTGAGACAGAGGTGAGACAGAGAGTGAGACAGAGGTGAGACAGAGGAGACAGAGAGTGAGACAGAGTGAGACAGAGAGGAGACAGAGGTGAGACAGAGGTGAGACAGAGAGAGGAGACAGAGGTGAGACAGAGTGGACAGAGGGAGACCAGAGGTGAGACAGAGAGTGAGACAGAGAGTGAGACAGAGAGTGAGACAGAGAGTGAGACAGAGGTGAGACAGAGGTGAGACAGAGTGAGACAGAGTGAGACAGAGTGAGACAGAGTGAGACAGAGGAGACAGAGTGAGACAGAGGTGAGACAGAGAGTGAGACAGAGGACAGAGGTGAGACAGAGAGTGAGACAGAGGTGAGACAGAGGTGAGACAGAGTGAGACAGAGTGAGACAGAGGGACAGAGAGTGAGACAGAGAGTGAGACAGAGGTGAGACAGAGTGAGACAGAGGTGAGACAGAGGAGACAGAGAGGACAGAGTGAGACAGAGAGTGAGACAGAGGTGAGACAGAGAGGAGACAGAGTGAGACAGAGAGTGAGACAGAGAGGAGACAGAGAGTGAGACAGAGAGTGAGACAGAGGTGAGACAGAGAGGAGAGAGTGAGACAGAGAGAGTGAGACCAGAGAGAGGAGACAGAGGTGAGACAGAGAGGAGACAGAGTGAGACAGAGAGGAGACAGAGGGACAGAGAGTGAGACAGAGAGTGAGACAGAGGAGACAGAGTGAGACAGAGGAGACAGAGAGACAGAGAGGAGAGAGGACAGAGAGACAGAGGAGACAGAGGTGAGACAGAGGTGAGACAGAGTGAGACAGAGGAGACAGAGGTGAGACCAGAGGTGAGACCAGAGAGGAGAGAGAGTGAGACAGAGGTGAGACAGAGGTGAGACAGAGTGAGACCAGAGAGAGGAGACAGAGTGAGACAGAGAGAGGAGTGAGACAGAGGTGAGACAGAGAGGAGACAGAGGGAGACAGAGAGACAGAGGTGAGACAGAGAGTGAGACAGAGAGACCAGAGACAGAGAGTGAGACAGAGTGAGACAGAGAGTGAGACAGAGAGGAGACAGAGTGAGACAGAGAGTGAGACAGAGAGTGAGACAGAGAGTGAGACAGAGTGAGACAGAGTGAGACAGAGGTGAGACAGAGGAGACAGAGGTGAGACAGAGAGAGAGTGAGACAGAGGGGACAGAGAGTGAGACAGAGGTGAGACAGAGGGGACAGAGGTGAGACAGAGAGTGAGACAGAGGTGAGACAGAGAGAGGAGAGTGAGACAGAGTGAGACAGAGGTGAGACAGAGAGGAGACAGAGGTGAGACAGAGAGGAGACAGAGAGGAGACAGAGGAGACAGAGGTGAGACAGAGAGGAGACAGAGTGAGACCAGAGGTGAGACAGAGAGTGAGACAGAGAGTGAGACAGAGAGTGAGACAGAGAGTGAGACAGAGAGGAGACAGAGGTGAGACAGAGAGTGAGACAGAGGTGAGACAGAGGTGAGACAGAGGAGACAGAGGAGACAGAGTGAGACAGAGTGAGACCAGAGGAGACAGAGTGAGACAGAGAGGAGACAGAGAGTGAGACAGAGGTGAGACCAGAGGTGAGACAGAGGTGAGACAGAGTGAGACAGAGGTGAGACAGAGAGTGAGACAGAGGTGAGACAGGTGAGACAGAGTGAGACAGAGAGTGAGACAGAGTGAGACAGAGGTGAGACAGAGTGAGACAGGAGTGAGACAGAGGTGAGACCAGAGGTGAGACAGAGAGTGAGACAGAGTGAGACCAGAGGTGAGACAGAGAGTGAGACAGAGAGGAGAGAGGAGACAGAGGTGAGACAGAGAGTGAGACAGAGAGGAGACAGAGAGGAGACCAGAGGTGAGACAGGGTGAGACAGAGGTGAGACAGAGTGAGACAGAGGTGAGACAGAGGTGAGACCAGAGGTGAGACAGAGGTGAGACAGAGAGTGAGACAGAGTGAGACAGAGAGAGGTGAGACAGAGGTGAGACAGAGAGAGTGAGACAGAGAGTGAGACAGAGAGGAGACAGAGAGGAGACAGAGAGTGAGACAGAGGTGAGACAGAGTGAGACAGAGTGAGACAGAGAGTGAGACAGAGAGAGGTGAGACAGAGGTGAGACAGAGGGAGACAGAGTGAGACAGAGGAGACAGAGGTGAGACAGAGGTGGGACAGAGGTGAGACCAGAGAGTGAGACAGAGAGTGAGACAGAGAGTGAGACAGAGAGTGAGACAGAGAGTGAGACAGAGAGTGAGACAGAGAGTGAGACAGAGTGTGAGACAGAGAGTGAGACAGAGAGTGAGACAGAGAGTGAGACAGAGAGTGAGACAGAGAGTGAGACAGAGAGTGAGACAGAGAGTGAGACAGAGAGGAGACAGAGTGAGACAGAGGTGAGACAGAGGTGAGACAGAGAGTGAGACAGAGAGTGAGACAGAGGTGAGACAGAGAGTGAGACAGAGAGTGAGACAGAGAGTGAGACCAGAGAGTGAGACAGAGGTGAGACAGAGGTGAGACAGAGGTGAGACAGAGAGTGAGACAGAGAGTGAGACAGAGGTGAGACAGAGAGTGAGACCAGAGAGTGAGACAGAGAGTGAGACAGAGGTGAGACAGAGAGTGAGA
This sequence comes from Pseudoliparis swirei, assembly GCF_029220125.1. NCBI lineage: Eukaryota > Metazoa > Chordata > Actinopteri > Perciformes > Liparidae > Pseudoliparis > Pseudoliparis swirei. The sequence goes on from NC_079396.1 coordinate 29,130,971, forward strand.
CCAGAGAGTGAGACAGAGGTGAGACCAGAGGTGAGACAGAGAGTGAGACCAGAGGTGACAGAGAGTGAGACAGAGAGTGAGACAGAGAGTGAGACAGAGAGTGAGACCAGAGAGTGAGACAGAGAGTGAGACAGAGAGTGAGACAGAGAGTGAGACAGAGAGTGAGACCAGAGAGTGAGACAGAGAGTGAGACAGAGAGTGAGACAGAGAGTGAGACCAGAGAGTGAGACAGAGAGTGAGACAGAGAGTGAGACAGAGAGTGAGACAGAGAGTGAGACAGAGAGTGAGACAGAGAGTGAGTCCCAGGGTTTTTCCTGCATAGAGAAAATGTGGGCGTGGGCCTAAGCCGTTTTCCCGAGCGCCTAAGGCAAAAAAAAGTCTGCGATGGAAAAAATAAATAAAATGTGTTCATCACGTCAGCGAATATGTTCTCAAGAGTATGTTTCAAGTCGTCTCCAGCCGAACCCTCGTTCTGTTTGGATCAATAGTCATGGAGTTGATCAGCGTGTCTTCTTGTCTGATCAATGCTGTGAGGTGAATGGACAGAGCGGCCGGCTGCTGGTCCCTCGCCAGCCCACCTGCACCAACACACCTGGACTCTTGTCAAGAGGGATGCACCGATCTGATCGGCCGATATTCCCATTATCGGTTTTGATCGGCGTTCTCAAATCGGCCGATCAGATGACGTAACATCTGCGAGAAAAACTATCAGAGACGTTTCAATTGCGGCGCAACGGAAACGATGCGTCCGGCGAGGGCCGCAGAGTGAGAGGTCAGAGGTCAGAGGGGATCCTCACCACCGAGCGGCGTCCCCGTCCCCCGAGTTGAATCTCTGGGTCGACTCAGCCGACTCTCACATGTCTGCCCCTAGAGATGCTCACGGTAAACGCATTCCATCGGGAGTGAGAGGGTTTGATCAAGTTAGCGGATTTATGTGACAACATCCGGTTTTGCAAAGTTAGCGGAAAGAACCACGTGAAACATCCGTTTATCAAAATATGATGTCGACAAATCATACACTAACATATACAAGTAAACAATGAACTGATTTTGTATCTTTAGAGATCGTTTCTGAGATTTAGCTTAAATTATGCTAACATTAAAACATTTTTACTGGACCAAGGAAGAGTTTATAAAAATAAGTCAGACTTTTGTATGTTAAAAAAAGTCCTGTATATAGATTTCCCCAAGAGTTCCAGGAAATGAATAATGCAGATGTGTTCCATACATATCTGAAATCCCCTACAATAGCAATCAAACCATTTTAATGTATCAATTAGGAAATTTTTCAAAGTAAAAGTCCTAAATGTTTAAAGAAATCTGTAATTTCTTTAATGTTTGAGGTGCTTTATATATGTATTTCCTCATAGTCCTCATAGCAATAATGCTACACAATAAATAGAATGCTTCAATCGACACCGTGATCGGTATTATCGGATCGGCAGATACTGATTTCAGTGATCGGCACCCAAAAACCTGATCGGTGCATCTCTAATTGTCAATCTATTAGCCTATCGATTTTAGCAAAATGATTTCCTCAAGCATTGCCTCCATTATTTATGGGGGGAAAAAAATACATAGATGTCTGCTAATTACGGTGACATGGCAAAACAGACCGTGCGCGCGCAGCGCGCAAAACAAGTTTTTTGGGAGCACCGAAGACCCATTTTGACCCAGGAGAGTCCAGAGAGTGAGACAGGTGGTGAGGCCTAGATGTTATTCCAGGTTCACCTCAGTCAGGTTTGAAAATGCTTTGTTTTCAGTGTGGCATCAAAACTTGCGCTCCACGCAGCGCTCCACGCAGCGCTCCACGCAGCGCTCCACGCAGCGCTCCACGCAGCGCTCCACGCAGCGCTCCACGCAGCGCTCCACGCAGCGCTCGTGTGGTCGTTACCTGATTGCCGCCATCTCCTCCTCAGTGAACTGACGAGCCGCCGCATCGCTCAGCACCCACACACACACACACAGCGTCACCAGCACGGGAGCGCGCATGGGACACGAGCACACGCGGGAGCGAGCCGCGGGTGAACACAGGTGCAAAGAAACGAAATAAAACCCGAAGAAATGAATGAGACGCAGCGGCACAGGTGGGTTTCCTACTGTTGTTGCGTTAGCTGCCCGGAAGTAATCGATCTGCGCATGCGTCGTCCTGTTCGCTGACGAGTCAATTTAACTGAGCTGCGTTCACGAACACAGCGGATTATTGTTCAGCAACGTTAGCGAATGTAAACATCACCGTAGAAATAACCCCAACTCTCCTGACCACCAGGGGGCGACTCCTCTGGTTGTATAGAAGTATATGCTTCATGTGTTAAAGCTGCATTCTCTCTCCTGACCACCAGGGGGAGACTCCTCTGGTTGTATAGAAGTCTATGTTTAATGTGTTAAAGCTGCATTCTCTCTCCTGACCACCAGGGGGAGACTCCTCTGGTTGTATAGAAGTCTATGCTTCATGGGTTAAAGCTTCATTATCTCTCCTGACCACCAGGGGGCAACTCCTCTGGTTGTATAGAAGTCTGTTTCATGTGTTAAAGTGGCATTCTCTCTCCTGACCACCAGGGGGCGGCGACTCTGGTTGTATAGAAGTCTATGTTTCATGTGTTAAAGCTGCATTCTCTCTCCTGACCACCAGGGGGCGACTCCTCTGGTTGTATAGAAGTCTATGTTTAATGTGTTAAAGCTGCATTCTCTCTCCTGACCACCAGGGGGAGACTCCTCTGGTTGTATAGAAGTCTATGTTTAATGTGTTAAAGCTGCATTCTCTCTCCTGACCACCAGGGGGAGACTCCTCTGGTTGTATAGAAGTCTATGCTTCATGTGTTAAAGCTGCATTCTCTCTCCTGACCACCAGGGGCGACTCCTCCTGATTATTATGCGATAATGACTCTAGTCAATATTATCAGAATCAGAATCAGAAACAGTTTTATTGCCAGGAATGTTTACACAAACGAGGAATTTTTTTTGGTGGAAGGTGCAACATTTGGACATGACAAACAAACAACAATCAACACGACAGAAAGACAACAAATAATGTGAAAGTGTTTGGGTGTGTGCTTCAAGTGGTGTGTTTTAGTTAAAGTGCATGTTAAAATGACGTGTGTGGAGGAGGGAAGAAGAAGGAGGAGGGAGGAGGGGAGGAAGAGGAGGAGGAGGAAGAGGAAGGAGCGGGAAGAAGGAGGAGAGAGGAAGGTGGAAGAAGAGGTGGTAGTCCTGGGGGTGACAGTCAGTCAGTCCCGGGGTCCATTGATGAGCCCGACTGCCGACGGGACAAACTTTGGTGTGGCGGGTGGTCTTTGTCATGATGGACGCAGCCTCCTCCCGAGGGAGGGACTCGAACAGGAGTGTCCAGGGTGGGAGGGTCAGCGACAATCTTTCTGGCCCGCTTCAGTGACCTGGAAGTGAACAGGACCTGGAGGGAAGGCAGATTGCAGCCGATAACCCTCTCGGCCGAGCGGATGATGCTCTGCAGCCTGCGCTTGTCTTTGGCTGTGGCTGCAGGGTGCCAGACGGTGATGGAGGAGCAGATGATGGACTCAACGATGGCCGTGTAGAACTGTACCATCATCTTCCCTGGCAGGTTGAATTTCCTCAGCTGCCTCAGGAAGAACATCCTCTGCTGGGCCTTCTTGGTGATGGAGCCGATGTTCAGCTCCCACTTGAGGTCCTGGGTGATGATGGAGCCCAGGAAGCGGAGGGACTCCACAGCGTCGACGGGGGAGTCACACAGGATGAGAGGGGCGGTGGGGCTGCATTCCTCCTGAAATCCACAACCATCTCCACTGTCTTTAGAGCGTTGAGCTCCAGGTTGTTCTGGCTGCACCAGGTCACCAGGTGATCAGTCTCCCACCTGTAGGCGGTCTCGTCCCCACCAGAGATGAGCCCAATGAGGGTGGTGTCATCCGCAAACTTCAGGAGCTTGACGGACTGGTGACTGGAGGTGCAGCTGTTGGTGTACAGGGAGAACAGCAGAGGGGAAAGAACACAGCCTTGGGGGGAACCTGGTGGTCCGGGAGCCTGAGACGTGTTTCCCCAGCCTCACGTGCTGCTTCCTGTCGGTCAGGAAGTCTGTGATCCACCTGCAGGTGGAGTCGGGCAGTTATGAACTGATTTCTCATTTATGTCACATTCTGTGTTATTATTTTGATAAACTGTATTATTTATTATATCTTTTTTCAGCTAAATCATTATTTTGCCGAACTCATTCATTATTATTTAAATATCAGCTCATTATATTTGTAATTAAGTCATAATTTTAAAGAAAATATCCAATTATTTTCAAAAACTAAGTCTTTGTTTTGAGAAAGAAAGTCATTCTGAAAAAGTTTCTCATTATTTTCACATTTCAAGTTATAATTTTGAGAAGCTAAAGTTTATACGTTTTATTTATTTGTTGTTAACGGAATTCCAGACTTGAAGTTACGCAACCGACCAAAACACAGCTGGGAAGGTATCCGACCGCGCATGCGCTTTGTGGACATCACAGTCTGAAGAAGAGTGCGGCGCACAAGTAGCGCGAGAGGTAAACAAGCTTTTTGTGATTCTCGCGCCCACGTTGTGACGCTCTGGGGAGCAGAGGCGGGTTTATGACACCGAGCGGCTCCTCGGGAGCGGCTCTGGGACTCCTCCGGCCGCGGGGTCGCGTACAGCAGACGGCTAGCTGCGTTAGCTCATCGATTAGCTTCAGCGTTTTAGCCACTGTCAAAAAATCCGACGGGGCGGGACTTGTTTGACTGACGGTGAGAACGCGATATAGGCGTCCCCCCGTGGTTAGTGGACCAATCGGCTTCCTTCTGAGCGGAAGCTAGCAGCCTGTGAACCAATCGGCTTCTTTCTGAGCGGAAGCTAGCAGCCTGTGAACCAATCGGCTTCTTTCTGAGCGGCCGCTCGCAGATCAGAAAACAAACGTAGAAAACTAACTTAACGTAATAGTTTCTTTCATTCATGACGCGCCGCTTGAGTTGTGTGTGTTTCTTTAAACATTTGACCTGAGGCCTCGTCCACAGTACATGTACGTTAATGTACGAAGAGCTGGACTGAGCTCAAAGTTTGGCTACAACTCTGACGTCATCACGTAGCGACACGTACGGTGACGTAGCCTCTTATCGTGCCGACGCGCAGCTTTTACGCCGTTTCAATGTATGTATAAATATATGTGTAAATGTGCCTGTGAAGTAATTAACACAGTTCAAACTGCACGAGTTTAGTCGCTGCTGTTGTTCACGATGTTTAACAACCTTTACATGGAGGTCGCAGAAGAACGAACGTGCGCGTGCTTGCGACGTCTGTTGCTGTCACCAGTCGCGCGCTTTTGGGGACGATAGTGTAATGATCACATGGTTTGGCCTGTGTGTACGGCACCGGTAAAGGGTAAACTTTGTACTCGTTTATTTTTCCTTTATGTATATGTGCCGTACCAGTGTTTTTATCAGGGGCCTCAAGTGAGCTTGGGTTTAGTTAGGATCATGTGTTTTGTTGTATAATTGTAATTATTATTATTGTTGTGTCACGGTCTATAAAAGGTGACGAGGGGGAAGTGACGCGGGGGGTTTTGTTTGGAGCGCGCTGACAGGCTCCGGTGTTGAGCGGCTCAGGACGGCAGCAATCCCGCGACTACTTCGATTGTGGATTTATGCCAACGGGCGGGATCTTTACTGAGAAGACTGCGCAGGAACACTGTCAACTGAGCCAGCACCGACCGGACTAGGGTGACGTAGCGCGGGGAGTGAACGCGGCGCCTCGTCACGTTTCCGCCTGTTCGGCCCGCTGTTCGCCGGCTTTTTGGGGGGAGGGGGGGGGGGTTTGGGCGCGTGCAGTCGTTTACTTTTGTTTTGCGGAACTGCAAAGACTTTGGGGACTGTCGAGATCCGGGGATTATACTTTGTTTTGAGTGGGTTTGATTGTTTGCAGTGTGTGTTCATGTTGGAAGCTTGCTGATGCATTGAATCTTATTTAATATAATAATATTTGAGTTCATGCATTTCGACTGTGTGTTTTTCTTTTACCACCGTTTGAGCAGACACTTAACACCATTATTCGCAGATCCGCCCATTTCCTTCTTTTGCGTATTGTACCTTTTCCCCTTGATTGATTTATAAGGGTGAATTGTTACAGAGTGGTGGCCAGTATGGGGACTTGAGGATTTGATAAATAATTGTGATTTTGGTGTTAACTGTTTACTGCTTAATCTGGAGGATTAATTATTTTGAATGTTTTGTTTCTATGCCAAGGCAGTTATAGTGAGATAATTGTGGGGCTGTATTGATAATATTCATACAACATTGGCAAAATTGCATTTTTGTTTTACACAGAGGGTTTTTTCTCGGTTAATGAATGTTGGTAGATGTGTAGTGTGTAGACAGGATTACTGGTTCTACAGCCGACACTATACAGTTAACATAACCACCCTCAACCATACATACAAACATATTCTACTCATAACCTAAATCCACGTACACACACAAATATACACCATGAGCCACCGGGGGCCAGCCACGGACAATGAGTCCCTGGAGGAATTGACATCCCCTCTTATAGAGATAGGACACAGTGATACCCCGCCTGCGGTCGATCCCGAGGCTGACCCTTACCGCCACGTCACCTCTCGACGCGAGGTCGTAGAATTTACCAGCTTGTTGGAAACCATGTACCTGGAGCAACCAGAGCAGGAACCTCCACAGCCTGAGGATGATGAGGTGTTGGCACTAAGAGAAGAGCTTCGTGATCTCCATGCCAGGGTTGACGCCCTGGAGGTTAGACTTAGCGAAGGGGTTGATAGCGCGCTCCAGCGGGAAGAGGGACGCGGGGCTGCCCTTGAGACCGTGGCAGAGGCGGCTAAGGGGTACGTTGATGCGAGGCTGCAAGGCTTGGATCGCGCCGTAATGACTTGTTTGGAACGAAGGGACGTCTGTTGGGGACAGGAGCTGAAAAAGGCCCTTGATAGAAATCGGCTCTCTTGGAGGCTGGGGGGGTTTTCTACCCCTGCAGGGCCAATATCAGACGACCGGCATAAGACCTGGGAGCCACTGAAATGGGATAGTGCAGAGCCTGAAGTCAATTTCTACATGGCAGTACTGGAAGACGACAGTACCGAACAGCCTGCAAATCCGCTTTGGGAGGCTCAACCGGAGGCGGTCAGGTCGCTGTTGCAGGAGTGGCCTGAGGTGTGGACAGAGTCCACTGGGGCCACTGACGTCATAAAACACAAGATCTGGACGACAGATGAGCTGCCGGTCCGAAAGAGAGCCTACCGAGTGTCACCGCAGAAACAGACGGTTATTGAAGAAGAACTTCAAAAAATGCTCCGCAACGGCGTCATCGAGCCATCCTCTTCGGCATGGGCCTCACCTGTAGTCTTAACCCCACGGAAAGATGGGACACCCCGTTTCTGTGTGGACTACAGGGGAGTTAATGCAAAAACCCACCATGATGCCTATCCAGTGCCGCTAGTCCATGAAATTCTGGAGTCCATGCAGGGGGCCCAGTACTTTAGCTCCTTGGATCTCCGCAGTGGATACTGGCAGGTGGCAATGGATATGGAGAGCAAGCAGAAGACCGCCATGATCACCCATCTTGGCCTATTCCAATTCAAGGACATGCCATTCGGTTTGCGTAATGCAGGTGCCACCTTCCAGAGGTTGATGGAAAGAGTACTGGGGGAGTTGAAGGAGAAGATCTGCTTTGTGTACATAGATGATATCATTGTCTTTTCGCGGACTCAAGAGCAACACTTGCGGGATCTCGATGCAGTTTTTCAGAAACTCCACCAAGCACAACTAACCCTCAATGTAAAGAAGTGTCATCTTCTCCAGACCCAACTCTACTTCCTTGGGCATGTTGTCTCCAGCAGAGGCGTCGAGGTTGACCCCTCAAAGGTCGATGCCATCACTGCCTGTCCAGCCCCCACTGATCTGAAAAGTCTCCAAAGGTTCCTGGGTCTAGTGGGCTGGTACCACAAGTTTATCCCTAGACTGGCTGACATTGTGTCCCCACTCAACAACCTCAAGAAGAAAGGGGTAGCGTGGGAGTGGACGGCGCAATGCCAGGCCGCCTTCGAACAACTCAAGGATCGGTTGCAGTCGTCACCAGTGCTGGCTCAACCGAGGCCCGATCTTGCTTTTCAAGTTCACTGTGACGCTAGTGGGGTGGGGCTTGGAGCCGTGCTGATGCAGGTCATTGAGGGAGATGAGAGTCATCGCCTTTGCATCAAGAGCTCTCCAGGGTGCTGAACTGAGGTATTCCACCGCAGAGCAGGAATGTCTGGCAGTGGTGTGGGCGGTGGAGAAGTGGCGTCATTTCTTGGAAGGTGAACCGTTTGATGTGTTCACAGACCACAGTGCTCTGGCGTGGGCATTCAACTGTCCCAAAGCCTCGTCGAGGCTCACCAGGTGGACTCTGCGTCTGCAGGCATTCTCTTTCCGGGTTCATTACAAGAAGGGTTGTTGCAACGTTGTTCCGGATGCGCTGTCCCGCGCACCACCGCCATCACAAGTAGGTAATGTGTGTGTGGCTGTCGCCAAGTCCCACTGGTCTGATCTACCCAGTTCGCTAAAGGACATTGAAGAGGCTCAGCAGACTGACCCCTTGTGCCAAGAGCTTAGTCTGACTGTTTGCCAGCCCACACCCGGCCGCATTCACTATCAACTACAACAGGGAGTGTTATACCGTGGCGTACCTTCCAAGTACGGAGGTTTTAACTACCAGTTAGTCGTTCCGGCTGTACTTTCACCAGAGTTTCTGGCCTACTTCCACGATAGCCCCTTTGGAGGGCATCTAGGACGGATAAAGACGCTCCTAAAGATCCTCGAGGTGGCGTGGTGGCCAACAGTCCGCAAGGATGTTTGGGGCCATATCCGGGTCTGTCAGACGTGTCAGCAATACAAAGGCACAAACCAAAAACCCGCTGGTCAGCTCCAAACGACTGAGGTCAAACAACCTGGCGAAATGATCGGTGTTGACTTCATGGGGCCCTTTCCGCTCAGCAAGGCACGGAATTCAGTCCTGATGGTAGTGGTGGACTATGGTAGTAAATGGGTCGAGCTGTTCGCTCTTCGGGATGCCAAGACTCCAAAGGTCTGTCAGATTTTGAAAAATGAAATTTTCACCAGCTGGGGAGTACCGGCGTACCTGGTCTCTGATCGGGGACCCCAATTTACAAGCCAGCTAATGTCTAGCCTGTGTGAGAGCTGGGGAGTGGCGCAAAAGCTCACTACGGCATACCACCCTCAGACCAATCTGACAGAGAGGGTCAATAGGACCCTGAAGACCATGATTGCCTCGTTTGTAGGTGACCACCATCAAGATTGGGACCGGTGGTTGCCTGAGTTCCGGTTGGCTATCAACACAGCGGTACATGAGACCACTGGCGTGACTCCTGCCATGTTGGCCCTGGGCCGCGAAGTTAAAGGCTCGCTAGAGCGTCTGGTGCACCAGACCCCTACACCCAACACATCCACATACCACACATTACACACACACTCACAGATGCTAAAGGAGGTCGAAAGACATGTTGGTGTGGCCAAAGCCAGACAAGCCAGGTACTATAATGCACGCCGTAGAGATGTACACTTTGGCGGCGGCGACCTGGTTTGGATTAGGTCGCACCCACAGTCTAAAGCCTCAGACAACTTCTCTGCCAAGTTTGCACCCAGATGGTCAGGGCCTGCTAGGGTAGAGAAGAAGTTAGGTCCTATAAACTACCGTGTTCAATGGTTGACTGGTAAAATGAAGGCGGACAATGTAAATGTGGTTGACATGAAACCCTACTATGGCCCTGATAAGCCGCTGGCTGGGGGGGGGGGGGGGAATGTAATGATCACATGGTTTGGCCTGTGTGTTCGGCACCGGTAAAGGGTAAACTTTTTACTCGTTTATTTTTCCTTTATGTATATGTGCCGTACCAGTGTTTTTATCAGGGGCCTCAAGTGAGCTTGGGTTTAGTTAGGATCATGTGTTTTGTATTATAATTGTAATTATTATTATTGTTGTCACGGTCTATAAAAGGTGACGCGGGGGGGTTTTGTTTGGAGCGCGCTGACAGGCTCCGGTGTTGAGCGGCTCAGGACGGCAGCAATCCCGCGACTACTTCGATTGTGGATTTATGCCAACGGGCGGGATCTGTACTGAGAAGACTGCGCAGGAACACTGTCAACTGAGCCAGCACCGACAGGACTAGGGTGACGTAGCGCGGGGAGTGAACGCGGCGCCTCGTCACGTTTCCGCCTGTTCGGGCCGCTGTTCGCCGGCTTTTGGGGGGGAGGGGGGGGGGTTTGGGCGCGTGCAGTCGTTTACTTTTGTTTTGCGGAACTGCAAAGACTTTGGGGACTGTCGAGATCCGGGGATTATACTTTGTTTTGAGTGGGTTTGATTGTTTGCAGTGTGTGTTCATGTTGGAAGCTTGCTGATGCATTGAATCTTATTTAATGTAATAATATTTGAGTTCATGCATTTCGACTGTGTTTTTCTTTTACCACCGTTTGAGCAGACACTTAACACCATTATTCGCAGATCCGCCCATTTCCTTCTTTTGCGTATTGTACCTTTTCCCCTTGATTGATTTATAAGGGTGAATTGTTACAATAGAATCTCGACCACAGTGAATATGTGAAAGATGATGCTTATTAAAGCGTGCAGTGGTGGACTACTATTCAGGTTCTCTACTAAAGTACTAATACCACAGAAAGTATCGTCTGCTAACTTTACTGAAGGTATGACTGATGTGTGACGCAGGTTACCGCCATATCCTGGTAATCTACATCATACTTCATATTCTATGAGATCATCATATGTTCGACCTGTGAGAACCACACATCTCTATGTCATCAACATTCATCACATAAACACTTCATCCTCCAGTTTATCATCAACATTCATCACATAAACACTTCATCCTCCAATTTATCATCAACATTCATCACAAACACTTCATCCTCCAGTTTATCATC
>NC_079396.1:29144410-29164410 GCF_029220125.1 Pseudoliparis swirei
CTCTCTCTCTGTCTCTCTCTCTCTCTCTCTCTCTCTCTCTCTCTCTCTCTCTCTCTCTCTGTCTGTCTCTCTGTCTCTCTCTCTCTCTCTCTCTCTCTCTCTCTGTCTCTCTCTCTCTGTCTCCTCTCTCTACCCGTCTCTCTGTCTCTCTCTCTCTCTGTCTCCTCTCTCTCTCTCTCTCTGCCTGTCTGTCTGTCTGTGTCTCAGATGTTTGTCTCAGGAGAAAAGGTTCTGGCCTGTTGGACCGACTGTCGTTTCTACCCGGCTAAAATCCTCAGAGTCAACAAGGATGGTGAGGAGTGTGTGTGTGGTTTGTGTGTGAGTGCGTGTGTCTGTGTGTGTGGTGTGTGTCAGTGGCGGTGCGTCCATAGGGGCGCTAGGACGCCGCCCCTCTTAAAATGTTGAGATTTAAAAAAAAAAGAAGAACAAAATATAATATATCCTGTCAAAAAACATTATCTCCCAAATCATTTAAATAGTAAATAAACCGTGTTGACGCGCTACATGTGTGTGGGAGACCGCCAGCCTGTCAACAACCACTTAAGTTAAATGTGACATAAATAATATATCGCCACTCATCCTCACGGAGACAAGCCCCGCCCCCTTTACGGGCGCCGGCCCAACGTGTGTGTGCCTTTCACGGTCGTTTCGGCAAAGACGGCTTCTCATTGGCGGATGAAACGTGAATCTTGGGGCGCAAACATGTGTGCTGGCCAATGACATCGTTTCTTATTTCACGTGACTGGACTATTCGGCCAATCAGAGACCGGTATGTTCCCTCAGCCAGAGAGCTCCAGGAGCTACGCGAGCAGGTAGCTAACGGAGCAGGTAGCTAACGGAGCTGTTAGCTGGAGCTCAGTGAGTAATGCTGTTTAGTTTCCCCTGTCTGTTGTTCCAAAGGGACTGAAACTCTCTGGACTACAACGGGGGGGGGGGGGGGGGGGGTCTAAAGAGCTGCAGACAAGTGTGAAGCACGAATGTTAACGCAGCATCTAGCTAACAGCATGAAGCTAACTAGCAAACAGCATGAAGCTAACTCGCTAACAGCATGAAGCTAACTCGCTAACAGCATGAAGCTAACGAGCTAACAGCATGAAGCTAACTCGCTAACAGCATGGAGCTAATGAGCTAACAGCATGAAGCTAACTAGCTAACAGCATGAAGCTAACGAGCTAACAGCATGAAGCTAACGAGCTAACAGCATGTAGCTAACGAGCTAACAGCATGAAGCTAACTCGCTAACAGCATGTAGCTAACGAGCTAACAGCATGAAGCTAACTCGCTAACAGCATGGAGCTAACGAGCTAACAGCATGAAGCTAACGAGCTAACAGCATGAACACATTCCCTGAGAATAATGGAGCTGAAATTATGAGCTAATCAGAAAATATATCATGAACTGAACTTTTTTTCTTTTACGGCTTCAAAACAATAATTGATTTGGACATTTGATATTTGGCAGAAATGTGATTCTTACTATTGTCTGTGTGTCTGTGTGTCTCTGTCTGTGTGTGTGTGTGTGTCTGTGTGTGTGTGTGTCTGTGTGTGTGTCTCTGTCTGTGTCTGTGTCTGTGTGTGTGTCTCTGTCTGTGTGTGTGTGTGTGTCTGTGTGTGTGTGTGTCTGTGTGTGTGTGTCTCTGTCTGTGTGTCTGTGTGTGTCTGTGTCTGTGTGTGTGTGTCTCTGTCTGTGTGTCTGTGTCTGTGTGTCTCTGTCTGTGTGTGTGTGTGTCTCTGTGTGTGTGTGTGTGTGTCTGTCTCTGTCTGTGTGTCTGTCTGTGTGTGTGTGTGTCTGTGTGTGTGTGTCTCTGTGTGTCTGTGTGTGTGTGTCTCTGTCTGTGTGTGTCTGTGTGTGTGTGTGTCTGTGTGTCTGTGTGTGTGTGTGTATCTGTGTGTCTCTGTCTGTGTGTCTGTGTGTGTGTGTGTCTGTGTGTGTGTCTCTGTGTGTGTGTGTGTGTCTGTGTGTGTGTCTGTGTGTCTCTGTGTGTGTGTGTGTGTGTGTGTGTGTGTCTGTGTGTGTCTGTGTGTGTGTGTCTGTGTGTGTGTCTGTGTGTCTCTGTGTGTGTGTGTGTGTGTGTCTGTGTGTGTGTCTCTGTCTGTGTGTGTGTGTGTCTGTGTGTGTGTGTGTGTGTCAGACTCCTACACAGTGCGTTTCTATGACGGTGTGGTTCTGACGGTGAAGCCCACGAAGGTGAAGCCCTTCCAGGAAGTAAGAAACCCTCCCATTGGTCCTCACCTGGCCCACGCACCAATCAGCTGCTCCTCTCACCGCCACTGTGTGTTGTTTGTTTGTTTGTTTTGCTTGTTTGTGGTGACGCAGAAGTCCAGATCTGAGAAGAGTGCGTTGGGAAGCGAGGGATGGGAGGAAGGGGAGAGCGAAGAGGATGTTGGAGAGGAGGAGAGGAAGGAGGAGGAAGAAGAGAGAAAGGAGGAGGAGGAGGAAACAGAGAAGCTGACATCAGGAGAAGAGGAGGAGAGGAAGAGGAGGGCAGACTCTTCATCCTCTCCTCCGCCAGCAAAGAAGAAAACATACAGTAAGTCTCGTAACATGCGTGAGGGTTGAAGTGATGCATTGTGGGTGAGAGGTTAACGTTGCTCTGGAGGTTCTCAGGTCATTCATTGATCCTGTTCTCGTCCAATTGCAGCTGATTCTCTCCCAGGCAGAAACAGTGGAGCTCAGAATCAGCCAATCACAGCCGAGTGCACCCAGCCAGATCCTCCAAGCCCCGCCCACATGGACAGAGGTACATACTCGCATTTATTGTATTCATCGTTTTATTTATTCATTTCTATTTATTATTATTTCTATACTTGTTTCTTTATTTATTTAAAATATGTTTATTTTTATTTATTATAATTTTTTATAATTTTTATTTTCTGAGTCTTCAGAGGTTTTATTTATGAGTTGTAAAAATCCACTTTAAAACAATAAGATTGTAAAAATAACTTTATTGTGTTTTTTATGACATGAGAAATTTCAAATATGTTGACCTTTGACCTGTTAGCCCTTTACCCTTTGACCTGTTAGCCCTTTACCCTTTGACCTGTTGACCTTTGACCTGTTAGCCCTTTACCCTTTGACCTGTTAGCCCTTTGACCTGTTAGCCCTTTACCCTTTGACCTGTTGACCTTTGACCTGTTAGCCCTTTACCCTTTGACCTGTTAGCCCTTTGACCCGTTATCCCTTTGACCTTTGACCTGTTAGCCCTTTACCCTTTGACCTGTTGACCTTTGACCTGTTTGCCCTTTACCCTTTGACCTGTTAGCCCTTTGACCTGTTAGCCCTTTGACCCGTTATCCCTTTGACCTGTTGACCTTTGACCTGTTAGCCCTTTACCCTTTGACCCGTTATCCCTTTGACCTGTTGACCTTTGACCTGTTAGCCCTTTGACCTGTTAGCCCTTTACCCTTTGACCTGTTGACCTTTGACCTGTTAGCCCTTTACCCTTTGACCTGTTAGCCCTTTGACCCGTTATCCCTTTGACCTGTTGACCTTTGACCTGTTAGCCCTTTACCCTTTGACCTGTTAGCCCTTTGACCCGTTGACCTTTGACCTGTTAACCCTTTGACCCATTGACCTTTGACCCGAGCAAATGTCAAATGAATTATAAATCATGAATAAATGAAACATTTGCTGGACAGTTTGAGTCTGTTGTGATCAAACTGTTTATCAACGTAATAAACATGATAAAGACTTTGTTTGTTTGTTGTCTCTCAGACGTCCTGTTGGAGCGCCAGGCTCACCTGCCCACCTCACACAAGTTCAGCCGGGAGCCTCGTGAGTAGTCTGAGTGTACTCCTTATGAATGTACTCCTTATTCAATTCAGTTTTTCAATTCACTTTATTTGTAGAGCCCAATTTCACAAATTACAAATTAGTCTCGGAGTGCTTTACAATCTGTACACATAGACATCCCTGACCTTTGACCTTTGACCTCACATCGGATCAGGAACAACTCCCAAATAACCCTTCAGGGGGAAGAAGGGACGAACCCTTGAGGAGAGAACAGAGGAGGATCCCTCTCCAGATGGACAGAACAATAGATGTCATGTGACCAGAAGGACAGATTCGAGTTTAAATACATTCAATGAATGTGACAGAGTGTATGAATAGTTCATAGTAGGCATATTCCACGATGGAGACCTCCATGATCCATCAGATGGAGGTAGAGAGGAGGAGTGGGCGGAGTCTCAACAGTGGGCGGAGTCTCAACAGGACAGTGGCGTAGTCAGGAGCAGGAATTCCACGACCCAGACCTCGATGATCCATCAGCAGATAGGATCTATGCCGTCTCATAGGGTCCGATGACCCCATGAGACGTGAAGTCAAAAGGACTCCGGGGAGAAAGCAGAGTTAGTAACGTGTGATTGAGAGATGAAAATTCATCCCTAAAGAGAGAGGAGAGGAGAGAGGAGCTCAGTGCATCCTAAACGTCCCCCGGCAGCTATCAGCCTATAGCAGCATATCAAGGGGCTGGACCAGGTGAACCTGATTCAGCCCTAACTATAAGCTCTGTCAAAGAGGAAAGTCTTCAGTCTACTCTTAAACGAGGTGACTGTGTCTGCCACACGGACTGAAGGTGAAGCTGGTTCCATAAAAGAGGAGCTTGATAACTAAAGGCTCTGGCTCCCATTCTACTTTTTAAGACTCTAGGAACTACAAGTAGTCCCGCATTTAGTGAGCGTAGCTCTCTAGTGGGGCAATATGGTACTACAAGCTCCTTAAGATATGATGGGGCATCACCAATCAAGGCTTTGTACGTTAAGAGAAGAATTTAAAAAGTGATTCTTGATTTTACTGGGAGCCAGTGCAGAGCAGCTAGTGCAGGAGTGATGTGATCTCTTTTCTTAGTTTAGTGAGAACACGAGCTGCAGCATTCTGGATCAACTGGAGGGACCTAAGAGACTTATTAGAGCAGCCTGATAATAAGGAGTTGACCTAAGAGACTTATAGAGCAGCCTGATAATAAGGAGTTGACCTAAGAGACTTATAGAGCAGCCTGATAATAAGGAGTTGACCTAAGAGACTTATAGAGCAGCCTGATAATAAGGAGTTGACCTAAGAGACTTATAGAGCAGCCTGATAATAAGGAGTTGACCTAAGAGACTTATAGAGCAGCCTGATAATAAGGAGTTGACCTAAGAGACTTATAGAGCAGCCTGATAATAAGGAGTTGACATCAGAGACTTATAGAGCAGCCTGATAATAAGGAGTTGACCTCAGAGACTTATAGAGCAGCCTGATAATAAGGAGTTGACCTAAGAGACTTATAGAGCAGCCTGATAATAAGGAGTTGACTTAAGAGACTTATTAGAGCAGCCTGATAATAAGGAGTTGACCTCAGAGACTTATAGAGCAGCCTGATCATAAGGAGTTGACCTAAGAGACATATAGAGCAGCCTGATAATAAGGAGTTGACTTAAGAGACTTATAGAGCAGCCTGATAATAAGGAGTTGACCTAAGAGACTTCTAGAGCAGCCTGATCATAAGGAGTTGACCTAAGAGACATATAGAGCAGCCTGATAATAAGGAGTTGACTTAAGATACTTATAGAGCAGGCTGATAATAAGGACTTGACTTAAGAGACTTATAGAGCAGCCTGATAATAAGGAGTTGACCTAAGAGACTTATAGAGCAGCCTGATCATAAGGAGTTGACCTAAGAGACTTATAGAGCAGCCTGATAATAAGGAGTTGACCTAAGAGACTTATAGAGCAGCCTGTTCATAAGGAGTTGACCTAAGAGACTTAGAGCAGCCTGATAATAAGGAGTTGACCTAAGATACTTATAGAGCAGCCTGCTAATAAGGAGTTGACCTAAGAGACTTATAGAGCAGCCTGATAATAAGGAGTTGACCTAAGAGACTTATAGAGCAGCCTGATCATAAGGAGTTGACCTAAGAGACATATAGAGCAGCCTGATAATAAGGAGTTGACTTAAGAGACTTATAGAGCAGCCTGATAATAAGGAGTTGACCTAAGAGACTTATAGAGCAGCCTGATAATAAGGAGTTGACCTAAGAGACTTATAGAGCAGCCTGATAATAAGGAGTTGACCTAAGAGACTTATAGAGCAGCCTGATAATAAGGAGTTGACCTAAGAGACTTATAGAGCAGCCTGATAATAAGGAGTTGACCTAAGAGACTTATAGAGCAGCCTGATCATAAGGAGTTGACCTAAGAGACTTATAGAGCAGCCTGATAATAAGGAGTTGACCTAAGAGACTTATAGAGCAGCCTGATAATAAGGAGTTGACCTAAGAGACTTATAGAGCAGCCTGATAATAAGGAGTTGACCTAAGAGACTTATAGAGCAGCCTGATAATAAGGAGTTGACCTAAGAGACTTATAGAGCAGCCTGATAATAAGGAGTTGACCTAAGAGACTTATAGAGCAGCCTGATAATAAGGAGTTGACCTAAGAGACTTATAGAGCAGCCTGCTAATAAGGAGTTGACCTAAGAGACTGATAGAGCAGCCTGATAATAAGGAGTTGACCTAAGAGACTTATAGAGCAGCCTGATAATAAGGAGTTGACCTAAGAGACTTATAGAGCAGCCTGATAATAAGGAGTTGACTAAAGAGACTTATTAGAGCAGCCTGATAATAAGGAGTTGACCTCAGAGACTTATAGAGCAGCCTGATCATAAGGAGTTGACCTAAGAGACATATAGAGCAGCCTGATAATAAGGAGTTGACTTAAGAGACTTATAGAGCAGCCTGATAATAAGGAGTTGACCTAAGAGACTTATAGAGCAGCCTGATCATAAGGAGTTGACCTAAGAGACTTATAGAGCAGCCTGATAATAAGGAGTTGACCTAAGAGACTTATTAGAGCAGCCTGATAATAAGGAGTTGACCTAAGAGACTTATAGAGCAGCCTGATAATAAGGAGTTGACCTAAGAGACTTATAGAGCAGCCTGATAATAAGGAGTTGACCTAAGAGACTTATAGAGCAGCCTGATAATAAGGAGTTGACTTAAGAGACTTATTAGAGCAGCCTGATAATAAGGAGTTGACCTCAGAGACTTATAGAGCAGCCTGATCATAAGGAGTTGACCTAAGAGACATATAGAGCAGCCTGATAATAAGGAGTTGACTTAAGAGACTTATAGAGCAGCCTGATAATAAGGAGTTGACCTAAGAGACTTATAGAGCAGCCTGATCATAAGGAGTTGACCTAAGAGACTTATAGAGCAGCCTGATAATAAGGAGTTGACCTAAGAGACTTATTAGAGCAGCCTGATAATAAGGAGTTGACCTAAGAGACTTATAGAGCAGCCTGATAATAAGGAGTTGACCTAAGAGACTTATAGAGCAGCCTGATAATAAGGAGTTGACCTAAGAGACTTATAGAGCAGCCTGATCATAAGGAGTTGACCTAAGAGACTTATAGAGCAGCCTGATAATAAGGAGTTGACCTAAGAGACTTATTCAATTCAATTCAGTTTATTTGTATAGCCCAATTTCACAAATTACAAATTTGTCTCAGAGTGCTTTACAATCTGTACACATAGACATCCCTGCCCCAAAACCTCACATCGGACCAGGAAAAACTCCCAAATAACCATTCAGGGGAAAAAAGGAAGAAACCTTCAGGAGAGCAACAGAGGAGGATCCTCTCCAGGATGGACAGAACAATAGATGTCATGTGTACAGAAGGACAGATTTAGAGTTAAAATACATTCAATGAATGTGACAGAGTGGATGAATAGTTCATAGTCGGCATATTCCACGATGGAGACCTCCACGATCCATCAGATGGAGGTGGGGAGGAGGAGTGGGAGTCTCAACAGTGGGCGGAGTCTCAACAGGACAGTGGCGTAGTCAGGAGCAGGAATTCCACGACCCAGACGATCCATCAGGCAGATAGGATCTATGTCGTCTCATAGGGTCCGATGGCCCCATGAGACGTGAAGTCAAAAGGACTCGGGAGAAAGCAGAGTTAGTAACGTGTGATTGAGAGATGAAAATTCATCCTTAAGGAGAGAAAAGAGGAGATAGGTACTCAGTGCATCCTAAACGTCCCCCGGCAGCTATAAGCCTATAGCAGCATATCAAGGGGCTGGACCAGGTGAACCTGATTCAGCCCTAACTATAAGCTCTGTCAAAGAGGAAGGTCTTCAGTCGACTCTTAAACGAGGTGACTGTGTCTGCCTCCCGGACTGAAGGTGAAGCTGGTTCCATAAAAGAGGAGCTTGATAACTAAAGGCTCTGGCTCCCATTCTACTTTTTAAGACCCTAGGAACTACAAGTAGTCCGCATTTAGTGAGCGAGCTCTCTAGTGGGCAATATGGTACTACAAGCTCCTTAAGATATGATGGTGCATCACCAATCAAGGCTTTGTAGGTTAAGAGAAGAATTTTAAAAAGTGATTCTTGATTTTACTGGGAGCCAGTGCAGAGCAGCTAGTGCAGGAGTGATGTGATCTCTGTTCTTAGTTTTAGTGAGAACACGAGCTGCAGCATTCTGGATCAACTGGAGGGACCTAAGAGACTTATAGAGCAGCCTGATCATAAGGAGTTGACCTAAGAGACTTATAGAGCAGCCTGATAATAAGGAGTTGACCTAAGAGACTTATAGAGCAGCCTGATAATAAGGAGTTGACCTAAGAGACTTATAGAGCAGCCTGATAATAAGGAGTTGACCTAAGAGACTTATAGAGCAGCCTGATAATAAGGAGTTGACCTAAGAGACTTATAGAGCAGCCTGATAATAAGGAGTTGACCTAAGAGACTTATAGAGCAGCCTGATAATAAGGAGTTGACCTAAGAGACTTATAGATCAGCCTGATAATAAGGAGTTGACCTAAGAGACTTATAGAGCAGCCTGATTATAAGGAGTTGACCTAAGAGACTTATAGAGCAGCTGATAATAAGGAGTTGACCTAAGAGACTTATAGAGCAGCCTGATAATAAGGAGTTGCAGTAATCCAGTCTCGAAGTAACGAACGCGTGAACCAATTTTTCTGCATCTTTTTGAGACAAGATCTGCCTGATTTTTGAAATATTACGGAGATGAAAGAATGCAGTCCTTGAGATTTGCTTTACGTGGGAGTTAAAGGACAAGTCCCGATCAAAGATAACGCCAAGATTCTTTACAGTGGTGTTGGATGCCAGGGCAATGCCGTCTACAGAATCCACATCACCAGATAATTGATCTCTGAGGTGCTCAGGGCCGATTACAATTACTTCGGTTTTGTCTGAGTTTAACATCAAGAAGTTGCAGGTCATCCATGTTTTTATGTCTTTAAGACATTCTTGAATTTTACCGAGTTGGTTGCTCTCCTCTGGTTTTATCGATAGATATAGTTGAGTATCATCTGCATAACAATGAAAGTTTATGGAGTGTTTCCTGATAATATTGCCCAAAGGAAGCATGTATAAGGTAAATAAAATTGGTCCAAGCACAGAACCTTGTGGAACTCCGTGATTAACGTTGGTGGTTATCGAGGCGTCATCGTTTACAAATACAAACTGAGATCGATCTGATAAATAGGATTTAAACCAAATTAGTGCCGTGCCTGAAATGCCAATCGACTGCTCCAGTCTCTGTAACAGGATGTCATGGTCAATGGTGTCGAATGCAGGACTAAGGTCTAACAAGACCAGTACAGAGAGGAGTCCTCTATCAGCACTAAGGTCTAACAAGACCAGGACAGAGAGGAGTCCTCTATCAGGACTAAGGTCTAACAAGACCAGTACAGAGAGGAGTCCTCTATCAGCACTAAGGTCTAACAAGACCAGGACAGAGAGGAGTCCTCTATCAGGACTAAGGTCTAACTAGACCAGTACAGAGAGGAGTCCTCTATCAGCACTAAGGTCTAACAAGACCAGGACAGAGAGGAGTCCTCTATCAGGACTAAGGTCTAACAAGACCAGGACAGAGAGGAGTCCTCTATCAGCACTAAGGTCTAACAAGACCAGTACAGAGATGAGTCCTCTATCAGGACTAAGGTCTAACAAGACCAGTACAGAGAGGAGACCTCTATCAGCACTAAGGTCTAACAAGACCAGTACAGAGATGAGTCCTCTATCAGCACTAAGGTCTAACAAGACCAGTACAGAGATGAGTCCTCTATCAGGACTAAGGTCTAACAAGACCAGTACAGAGATGAGTCCTCTATCAGCACTAAGGTCTAACAAGACCAGTACAGAGATGAGTCCTCTATCAGGACTAAGGTCTAACTAGACCAGTACAGAGATGAGTCCTCTATCAGCACTAAGGTCTAACAAGACCAGGACAGAGATGAGTCCTCTATCAGCACTAAGGTCTAACTAGACCAGTACAGAGAGGAGTCCTTTATCTGCTGCCATTAAGAGGTCATTTGTAATTTTCACCAGTGCCGTCTCGGTGCTGTGGTGTTTTCTAAATCCTGATTGAAATTTCTCAAATAAACTATTATGATGTAGAAAGTCGCACAACTGATTTGCGACCACTTCCTCCAGGACCTTGGTAGACGGGGTCTAGAGACAGGTAGACGGGGTCCTAGAGACAGGTAGACGGGGTCCTAGAGACAGGTAGACGGGGTCTAGAGGCAGGTAGACGGGTCCTAGAGACAGGTAGACGGGGTCCAGAGACAGGTAGACGGGGTCCAGAGACAGGTAGACGGGGTCCAGAGACAGGTAGACGGGGTCCAGAGACAGGTAGACGGGGTCCAAGAGACAGGTAGACGGGGTCCAAGAGACAGGTAGACGGGGTCCAAGAGACAGGTAGACGGGGTCCAAGAGACAGGTAGACGGGGTCTAGAGACAGGTAGACGGGGTCCAAGAGACAGGTAGACGGGGTCTAGAGACAGGTAGACGGGGTCCTAGAGACAGGTAGACGGGGTCCTAGAGACAGGTAGACGGGGTCTAGAGACAGGTAGACGGGGTCCAGAGACAGGTAGACGGGGTCCTAGAGACAGGTAGACGGGGTCCAGGAGACAGGTAGACGGGGTCCTAGAGACAGGTAGACGGGGTCCTAGAGACAGGTAGACGGGGTCTAGAGACAGGTAGACGGGGTCTAGAGACAGGTAGACGGGGTCCTAGAGACAGGTAGACGGGGTCCTAGAGACAGGTAGACGGGGTCCAGGAGACAGGTAGATGGGGTCCTAGAGAACAGGTAGACGGGGTCTAGAGACAGGTAGACGGGGTCCTAGAGACAGGTAGACGGGGTCTAGAGACAGGTAGACGGGGTCCTAGAGACAGGTAGACGGGGTCCTAGAGACAGGTAGACGGGGTCCAGAGACAGGTAGACGGGGTCCTAGAGACAGGTAGACGGGGTCCTAGAGACAGGTAGACGGGTCCTAGAGACAGGTAGACGGGGTCCTAGAGACAGGTAGACGGGGTCCTAGAGACAGGTAGACGGGGTCCTAGAGACAGGTAGACGGGGTCCAGAGACAGGTAGACGGGGTCTAGAGACAGGTAGACGGGGTCCAGAGACAGGTAGACGGGGTCCTAGAGACAGGTAGACGGGGTCTAGAGACAGGTAGACGGGGTCCTAGAGACAGGTAGACGGGGTCCTAGAGACAGGTAGACGGGGTCTAGAGACAGGTAGACGGGGTCCTAGAGACAGGTAGACGGGGTCTAGAGACAGGTAGACGGGGTCCTAGAGACAGGTAGACGGGGTCCTAGAGACAGGTAGACGGGGTCCAAGAGACAGGTAGACGGGGTCTAGAGACAGGTAGACGGGGTCCTAGAGACAGGTAGACGGGGTCCTAGAGACAGGTAGACGGGGTCCTAGAGACAGGTAGACGGGTCCAAGAGACAGGTAGACGGGGTCCTAGAGACAGGTAGACGGGGTCTAGAGACAGGTAGACGGGGTCCTAGAGACAGGTAGACGGGGTCCAGAGACAGGTAGACGGGGTCTAGAGACAGGTAGACGGGTCCTAGAGACAGGTAGACGGGGTCCAGAGACAGGTAGACGGGGTCCTAGAGACAGGTAGACGGGGTCCAGAGACAGGTAGACGGGGTCTAGAGACAGGTAGACGGGGTCCTAGAGACAGGTAGACGGGGTCTAGAGACAGGTAGACGGGGTCCTAGAGACAGGTAGACGGGGTCTAGAGACAGGTAGACGGGGTCCTAGAGACAGGTAGACGGGGTCCAGAGACAGGTAGACGGGGTCTAGAGACAGGTAGACGGGTCCAAGAGACAGGTAGACGGGGTCCTAGAGACAGGTAGACGGGGTCCAGAGACAGGTAGACGGGGTCTAGAGACAGGTAGACGGGGTCTAGAGACAGGTAGACGGGGTCCAAGAGACAGGTAGACGGGGTCCAAGAGACAGGTAGACGGGGTCCTAGAGACAGGTAGACGGGGTCCTAGAGACAGGTAGACGGGGTCTAGAGACAGGTAGACGGGGTCCAAGAGACAGGTAGATGGGGTCCAGAGACAGGTAGACGGGGTCCTAGAGACAGGTAGACGGGGTCCTAGAGACAGGTAGACGGGGTCTAGAGACAGGTAGACGGGGTCTAGAGACAGGTAGACGGGGTCTAGAGACAGGTAGACGGGGTCCAAGAGACAGGTAGACGGGTCCAAGAGACAGGTAGACGGGGTCTAGAGACAGGTAGACGGGGTCCAAGAGACAGGTAGACGGGGTCCTAGAGACAGGTAGACGGGGTAAAACGTCTTTAAGCAGCCTCGTCGGGATGGGATCCAAGAGACAGGTAGACGTGTTCGAAGTAGAAACCGTTGAAGATAATTGGTCACGGTTGATGGGAGAAAAGCCCTCCAAATATACACCAGGGCATACAGGCGGTTTCCAGGCTATTCACCTGAGGACAGATCATCACTGGCAAGAGAATATTAATCTTTCCAAGGCTATTCCACCTGAGGACAGATCACTGGTTAAGGGCAAGAGAATATTAATCTGGTCCCTCATAGTTAAAATCTTTTGATGAAAGAAGTTGATGAAGTCATTACCACTGAGGTCTCTAGGAATACTGGGCTCCACAGAGCTGTGACTCTCTGTCTGTCAGCTGAAGAGAAACCTGGGCTTGTTCTTCTCTGGTCCTGATGAGTCATCGCTGGACTGGCCAGGAGTCCTCTGATCAGTGTTAAGACTATCTCGAAAAAAGCGGGATTCCTCCAGATGTCATTGAGAGACCTGACTAAAGCTTCCGGACGTTAGACCAGTCCTCTGTTATATTGAGGTCTGAGGGTAAAGTTAGACCAGGAGTCCTCTGTTATATTGAGACCTGGACTAAAGTTAGACCAGGAGTCCTCTGTTATTGGAGACCTGGACCAAAGTTAGACCAGGAGTCCTCTGTTATATTGAGACCTGGACTAAAGTTAGACCAGGAGTCCTCTGTTATATGGAGACCTGGACTAAAGTTAGACCAGGAGTCCTCTGTTATATTGAGACCTGGACTAAAGTTAGACCAGGAGTCCTCTGTTATATTGAGACCTGGACTAAAGTTAGACCAGGAGTCCTCTGTTATATGGAGACCTGGACTAAAGTTAGACCAGGAGTCCTCTGTTATATTGAGACCTGGACTAAAGTTAGACCAGGAGTCCTCTGTTATATGGAGACCTGGACTAAAGTTAGACCAGGAGTCCTCTGTTATATTGAGACCTGGACTAAAGTTAGACCAGGAGTCCTCTGTTATATTGAGACCTGGACTAAAGTTACACCAGGAGTCCTCTGTTATATGGAGACCTGGACTAAAGTTAGACCAGGAGTCCTCTGTTATATTGAGACCTGGACTAAAGTTAGACCAGGAGTCCTCTGTTATATGGAGACCTGGACTAAAGTTAGACCAGGAGTCCTCTGTTATATTGAGACCTGGACTAAAGTTAGACCAGGAGTCCTCTGTTATATTGAGACCTGGACTAAAGTTACACCAGGAGTCCTCTGTTATATGGAGACCTGGACTAAAGTTAGACCAGGAGTCCTCTGGTATATTGAGACCTGGACTAAAGTTAGACCAGGAGTCCTCTTATATTGAGACCTGGACTAAAGTTACACCAGGAGTCCTCTGTTATATGGAGACCTGGACTAAAGTTAGACCAGGAGTCCTCTGTTATATTGAGACCTGGACTAAAGTTAGACCAGGAGTCCTCTGGTATATTGAGACCTGGACTAAAGTTAGACCAGGAGTCCTCTGTTATATGGAGACCTGGACTAAAGTTAGACCAGGAGTCCTCTGTTATATGGAGACCAGGACTAAAGTTAGACCAGGAGTCCTCTGTTATATGGAGACCAGGACTAAAGTTAGACCAGGAGTCCTCTGTTATATTGAGACGTGGTATTGAATCAAATGCAGAAGGAATCTCTTCTTTAAATGTAGCTCCATGTCAGTTGGACATCTGGTGTAGAACCTCTTGACTCACGGAGGACACTCCGATAGTATAAACTAAAGTTATGAGGTTGTGGTCTGACAGAAGAGGATTCTGTGGGAAGACGTTCAAATGCTCAATGTCAACGCCATAAGTAAGAACAAGATCAAGCGTGTGGCCAAAGCTGTGAGTGGGTTTCTGTTCTCTGGCAGAAGCCAATCGAGTCCAACAAGGAGATGAATGCAGCACTAAGGCAATCATTATCAACATCCACATGGATATTAAAATCTCCAACAATAATAACTTTATCAGTTTTAAGAACCAAACTTGATATAAATTCTGAGAATTCAGATATAAACTCTGAATATGGACCTGGTGGCCGGTACAGAATCACAAATAGAATTGGCTGTAGTGTTTTCCAGGTTGGATGTGAAAGACTAAGAACAAGGCTTTCAAATGAGGTGTAGTGTAATTTAGGTTGAGGATTAATTAATAGGCTCGATTCAAAGATGGCTGCTACTCCACCTCCTCGACCGGTGCCTCGAGGAATGTGAGTATTAATATGACTTGGAGGAGTCGATTCATTCAGGCAGACATATTCTTCATGGCTCAGCCAGGTTTCAGTTAGGCAACATAAATCAATGTGATTATCTGATATCAAATCATTTAGTAACACATGAAACATAGACTTCTATACAACCAGAGGAGTCACCCCCTGGTGGTCAGGAGAGAGAATGCAGCTCTTACACATGAAACATAGACTTCCATACAACCAGAGGAGCCCCCTGGTGGTCAGGAGAGAGAATGCAGCTTCAACACATGAAACATAGACTTCTATACAACCAGAGGAGTCGCCCCCTGGTGGTCAGGAGAGAGAATGCAGCTCTAACACATGAAGCATAGACTTCTATACAACCAGGCCCCTGATGCGTGTGTCTCTAGTCTACAGGGTGATCAGGAACCAGCCCCCCCCCATCCTCTCCATCGAGTTGGACCACAACCCCTTCAAGTGTCCCAGCTGCTCCAAGTCCTTCAGGAAGGCCGGGCTGCTGCACGACCACGTCAAGCACTACCACGCCACGCAGGCGCAGACGCCCAGGTGAGGCTCACCCTCACCAGGGGACAGGTGTAGTCTCACCAGGGGACGGGTGTAGTCTCACCAGGGGACAGGTGTAGTCTCACCAGGGGACGGGTGTAGTCTCACCAGGGGACGGGTGTAGTCTCACTAGGGGACGGGTGTAGTCTCACCAGGGGACAGGTGTAGTCTCATCCAGGGGACAGGTGTAGTCTCACCAGGGGACGGGTGTAGTCTCATCCAGGGGACGGGTGTAGTCTCACCAGGGGACGGGTGTAGTCTCATCCAGGGGACAGGTGTAGTCTCACCAGGGGATAGGTGTAGTCTCATCCAGGGGACAGGTGTAGTCTCACCAGGGGACGGGTGTAGTCTCACTAGGGGACGGGTGTAGTCTCACCAGGGGACGGGTTTAGTCTCACCAGGGGACGGGTGTAGTCTCACTAGGGGACGGGTGTAGTCTCACCAGGGGACGGGTGTAGTCTCACTAGGGACGGTGTAGTCTCACTAGGGGATGGTGTAGTCTCACAGGGGACGGTGTAGTCTCACCAGGGACGGGTGTAGTCTCACTAGGGACGGGTGTAGTCTCACTGGGGGACGGGTGTAGTCTCACTAGGGACGGTGTAGTCTCACCAGGGGACAGGTGTAGTCTCACCAGGGGACGGGTGTAGTCTCACTAGGGACGGGTGTAGTCTCACTAGGGACAGGTGTAGTCTCACCAGGGGACGGGTGTAGTCTCACTAGGGACGGGTGTAGTCTCACCAGGGGACGGGTGTAGTCTCACCAGGGGACGGGTGTAGTCTCACCAGGGGACGGGTGTAGTCTCACCAGGGGACGGGTGTAGTCTCACCAGGGGACGGGTGTAGTCTCACTAGGGGACGGGTGTAGTCTCACTAGGGGACGGGTGTAGTCTCACCAGGGGACGGGTGTAGTCTCACCAGGGGACGGGTGTAGTCTCACTAGGGGACGGGTGTAGTCTCACCAGGGGACGGGTGTGACTCTGCTGTCGTTGCAGGAGGAAGAGGTCGTCCTCTAAGGGCAGCGACTTCCTGTCGGACAGCAGGAGTGAGGACCAGTACGACGGTCACCACGGCGACAGGCGGCCCGGCGCCCCGGACAACGGTAGGACGGCCGTAGTAACCGCAGCTCACACGAGGTCACGCGATGTCACGCGAGGTCACGCGAGGTCACGCGAGGTCACGCGAGGTCACGCGAGGTCACGCGAGGTCACGCGAGGTCACGCGATGTCACGCGAGGTCACGCGAGGTCACGCGATGTCACCGTGCGGGGGGAGGAGCTTCAGCTCTCTTTCTGTTGCAGATGGGAATAGGGATGGGCATCGAGAACCGGTTCTGTTCCCAGTGAACCGATTGTTTGGGATCGTCAGCCAAATTCTTGAAGGTTCTTTAACGGTCCTCTGTGGCGTTGCGCATGCGCACACTTTTTTAGTTTCTTCAGACTGCAGCAAACATGGCTAAGAGGCAGAGGCGTTCTAAAGTTTGGCTCCATTTCACACGACAACATGACGACTACGCCACTGTAACGTGTGTAAAAAGTCTATTTCGTCGAAGGGAGGAAATGCAACAAAGATGAAGAAGCATTTGAACACAGCGTGGAATGACAGGAGTGTCGTGTGTTCGATGCAGCAGCTCGGCTCACGTCGGCTTCATCTCCTTCTGTCCAAGGTAAACTCCTCAAGTGATCACAACCACTCACTGTGAAGCCATTTGCCTTTATCGTGTGGATCAAGTTCTCTTCTGTCCTTCGTTTGAAGCACACATTTGAGCTCCGCATTGGTCCCATGATCACTTCACGTTTGGATTGAAAGTCCAGTTTTGAGAAATGTTTGATCGTAACTGTTAATGATCGGAGGGCGTGTGTTATCAGCAAACGTTCGCGTTCTCGTGTTAACCCATTATTAAACTGAGCATATCGATGTTTAATCCATGATTAAACTTAGCATATAGCTACGCTAGCTTAGCTACAGAATCTTCCATGTTCAGCCCCCTCCATTGAGGCAGAGGTCGTGTTCGCCTCCCCTCTTAATATGGCTTTATGGCAGCTCAGCAAATTCAGCGATGTTGTTCGTGCCATTTGTATCATTGTGTAAACCAGCTTTCACTATATAAATAATCTCCATTGCCATCCAATTCATCTGATGAGGGTCAGAGTCAGACCGGTTCAGAGGCTGGTGGTCTGGGTCTCAGGCGACAGCACGTCTTGTCCACCTCCTCATATCTCTGTGTTCATCCTCCAGCTGAGAGCGTGTTCTCCACGGCTGGAGACACAAGAAGTCCTGAGAGATCGCGGATCCTCCCGGAGAAAGCAGACATGCTTATTTTTCTGCACAAGAATGGTTGATGATCCATACAACTGATGGTTGCACACTTGGTATTTGCCACTGCTAGTTTCATTTTTGGCAGCTCAGTTCATATACCCTTTAAAAAAAGGAAGGAGCACTGTAATGTCTAGGAACATGTTTAAATTAAACAGAATACATTTTATTTAAGTTATTTAAGTTATGTAAGTTTTATTTTAAGTTCAAGAGGAATATGTATAAATGTTTTTGGTTATTTAAAAAAATGTAAATGTGTATGTATACATACTGTATATGGTGTGTGCAGCATTATCGAAAATTATATAAAAGAAAATTAATGTAAATAAACCCGTTTGTGCTCTTTTTTTCACCCCTTGCCCAATAATAATCGATAAGAGAATCGATAAGGAATCGAATCGATAAGCAGGAATCGATAAAATCTTATCAATTCTCATCCCTAGACGGGAAGAAGGGAGGAGGCCGGAAGGAGAGGAAGAGCTTCAAGCTGAGGGTGAAGCTGAAGAAGAAGAAGAAGAAGAAGAAGAAGAAGAAGAAGAAGCGCCAGTCAGGTGAGAGGATGAAGAAGAAGAAGCTGCACGTCTACATGGCATGGCTCATCTTCCTCCTCATCTTCCTCATGCTCATCTTCCTCCTCATGTTCATCATCTTCCTCATGTTCATCTTCCTCTTCCTCATCTTCCTCCTGCGCAGCACTCGGCAGCAGCGACGATGACGAGAAGCCTGCAGCGCCCCCGAGGGCTGGAGCCACGCCCCCTACAGGTGAGTGTGTGTGTGTGTGTGTGTGTGTGTGTGTGTGTGAAGGTTGTAGATGTTGCTCCTCTTCCTCTCAGTCGATGACGGCAGTGACTGGTCGACGCTCACGGCGGAAAGCGGGGAGGACACGCCCCCTTGGCCCGCCGCCATGGAAACGGACGAGTGTGAGGTGGTGAGGTGCGTGTGTGAGGTAGACGAGGAGAACGACTTCATGATCCAGGTGAGAGACACACACACCTTCACACACACACCTTCACACACACACCTTCACACACACACCTTCACACACACACCTTCACACACACACCTTCACACACACACCTTCACACACACACACCTTCACACACACCTTCACACACACACCTTCACACACACACCTTCACACACACACCTTCACACACACACCTTCACACACAGACACCTTCACACACACACCTTCACACACACACACCTTCACACACACACACCTTCACACACACACCTTCACACACACACCTTCACACACACACACACCTTCACACACACACCTTCACACACACACACACACACACACACCTTCACACACACACCTTCACACACACACCTTCACACACACACCTTCACACACACACACCTTCACACACACACCTTCACACACACACACCTTCACACACACACCTTCACACACACACCTTCACACACACACCTTCACACAGACACCTTCACACACACCTTCACACACACACCTTCACACACACACCTTCACACACACACCTTCACACACAGACACCTTCACACACAGACACCTTCACACAGACACCTTCACACACACACCTTCACACACACCTTCACACACCTTCACACACCTTCACACACACACCTTCACACACACACCTTCACACACAGCTTCACACACAGACACCTTCACACACAGACACCTTCACACACAGACACCTTCACACACACACCTTCACACACACCTTCACACACACACACCTTCACACACACACCTTCACACACAGACACCTTCACACACAGACACCTTCACACAGACACCTTCACACACACACCTTCACACACACACCTTCACACACACACACCTTCACACACACACACCTTCACACACACACACCTTCACACACACACCTTCACACACACACACACACACACACACACCTTCACACACACACACCTTCACACACACACACCTTCACACACACACCTTCACACACACCTTCACACACACACACCTTCACACACACACCTTCACACACACACCTTCACACAGACACCTTCACACACACCTTCACACACACACCTTCACACACACACCTTCACACACACACAGACACCTTCACACACACACCTTCACACACACACACACCTTAACACACACACCTTCACACACCTTCACACACACCTTCACACCTTCACCCCCTGTGCCCTGTGCAGTGTGAGTCGTGCCTGTGCTGGCAGCACGGTACCTGTATGGGTCTGTATGAGGACAACGTGCCACACAGCTACACCTGCTACTACTGCAGACACACGGCGGGTAGGACTCCCACGGCCCTCGAACGCATCACCTGACCCAGTTACCTTGTTTATA
>NC_079396.1:29171910-29198141 GCF_029220125.1 Pseudoliparis swirei
GGCATTGGGTAAGCATCGAACCGTGACACCTCGTTCACCCTGCAATAGTCCACGCAGAACCGTATCGACCCATCCTTCTTGACCACAAGAACAATGGGACTACACCAGGCACTGTGGGACTCTTCTATTACCCCCATCTCCAGCATTGCAGCCAATTCCCGCTGAACCACCTTTCTCTTGTGTTCAGGTAACCTGTAGGGTTGTCTGGTGCTCTATGAGGTTTGTGCGTCCTGGAAGGAGAGAGAACACATCAGCAAACTGCTTCTGCAACCGGGCAATGTCTGTTTTTTGGGTCCCGGAGAGACGGTCTTCACAAAGGAGCGAGGCGGATTGGTGGATTTTGGGACCTCAGGCCCCAGCTCCTCTCTCTCAGACACCGAGGACACCAGAGAAACAGACTCCGCCTCCCTCCATGCTTTTAGGAGGTTGAGGTGGTAAATCTGTGTAGCTCCACCCCGATCAGAACGCACCACCTCATAGTCGACATCCCCACTCGCCGTGTGACCACAAGGGCCCTTGCCACTTGGCCAGGAGTTTAGAGCTGGAAGAAGGAAGCAATACAAGTACCTTCTCTCCCGGTGTGAATTGTCTCAGCCTGGCACCTCTGTTGTACAGCCGCTGCTGACGCTCCTGGGCCTGGAGCAAATTCTCACGTGACAGTTGACCCAGTGTGTGGAGCTTTGCTCGCAGGTCCAGGACGTGTTGGATCTCGTTTTTACTGGTGCTCGGCCCCTCCCAGTTTTCTTTAATGAGGTCGAGCACCCCCCGTGGAGTCCTCCCGTACTGCAAACAACAGAGCGTCAAGCCATTTATCCCAATTACGTTCATCGTCATTAATAAATTTACGGATCATGGACTTCAAAGTCTTATTCAGACGCTCCACCAGACCGTCGGTCTGTGGGTGGTACACACTGCTCCGAATAGACTTGATGCCCAGTAACCCGTAAAGTTCTCTCAGTGTTCTTGACATGAACTGGGTGCCCTCGTCCGTCAGAATCTCTTTCGGGATTCCGACTCGGGAGATGACCTGAAACAGCGCCTGCGCGACACTCTTTGCAGAAATGTTGCAAGGGCACCGCCTCCGGGTATCGTGTTGCGTAATCCACGAAGACTAACACAAAGCGATATCCGCGTGCACTCCGGTGAAATGGCCCGATGAGGTCCATAGCGATTCGCTCAAATGGAACCTCCATTAATGGCAGAGGGCGAAGGTGCCCTCGGAATGGCGGAGGGTTTACCAATTGACACTCCGGGCAGGACGCACCAACGGCGCACATCCGCCCGGATGCCCGGCCAATAGAATCGGGTCATTATCCGGTCCAGAGTTTTATCATACCCCATGTGACCAGCCATCGGGTTATCGTGAGCCGCCTGGAAAACCATTTCCCGGCGGCTTTTCGGCACCAGCAACTGGGTGCTTTCCTGCCCTGTGTGAGTGTCACGGCTCACTCTGTACAGCCTGTCCCTGATCAATGTGAAGTGCGGATATGTCTGCGCTGCGTCAGGGTGCACCAGCTGACCATCAATTCGTATCACTTGGTCAAAGGCTGGCGTGAGTATCGTCCGAGACTGCTCGGTGGAAAATCTTCCATGGGTGAAACTCGGGGCCGGAGGAGTCTCCTAGGAGGCTCATGATTCCCCTCCCCATCTGCAGTGTCAGACAACCTCGCGTCACCGCTGAGCACGGCGCACACACCGCATGACCCTGTCTGCCATGAACGCACCCCCGCAGCCTTCCCCATTAACTTATCAAACCCTGGCCAATCGGTTCCCAAAATTACGGGGTGCGTAAGGCGGGAGCTAACCGCGACCTTCACGTTATGCTTTTTACCCCCGTGTCTAATTTCCGCTGACACTATGGGATACTCATGAATGTCCCCATGCACACACCTTATCTTCACCCACAATGCCTCCACCAATGCCCCTGGTCGAACCAGGCTCTGGTGGATCATAGACTGTGTACAGCCGGAATCCACCATTGCCTGATGTACACCCCCCTGGATTCTTACCGGTACGTCGCTCCCGGACCTGGGGAGGGCGCTGGAGAGCCGGCAACCCGGATCACCTGGCCCACCTCCATCAGTGGACACTCCCGCCGGACGTGTCCGGGCTGCCCGCACCTCCAACCAGTGGCGGTTCGTCCATAGGGGGCGCTAGGGCGCCGCCCCTCTTAAAATTTTGAGATGAAAAGAAGAAGAAAAAAGAAAAAAAATCCTGTCAAAAAACATTATATGCCAAATCATTTAAATAGTAAATATACCGTGTTGACGCGCTAAATGTGTGTGGGAGACCGTCAGCCTGTCAACAACCACTTAAGTTAATGTGAACATTATATATATATCGCCATTATCACGGAGAGAAGCCCCTCCCCTTTTCCGAGGCGATCTAACGTGTGTGTATTGCATCGATACAACATTTCAGTCGTTTTGGCAATGACGGCTTCACATTGGCGGATGAAACCGTGAATCTTGGGTCGCAAAAATGTGCGCACGCGATTGGACGATTCGGCAGATCAGAGACCCGTATGTTCCCTCAGCCCTAGTGCCACGGAGCTCCACGGAGGTATGCGAGCAACATAGCTAGCAGAAGCTTTATGTTAGCATGGCGTCGGTGACTGAAAACTGTGGTATCTCTACACCAAACACCTTTCAATCGACGGTCAGATATTGACAAGAAGAGGCTGAAAGAGTTGGGACCCGAACATCCGGATTTAAAAATGCTGCAGCAAAGCGCTGACCGCGGGAGGACGTACACCCGGAGGTTCACCTCAAGCCTATATGCTAACCGGAGCTGGTTAGCTGGATGCTCCATGAGTAATTCGTTTTTGGTTCCCCCTGTCTGTTGTTCCAAAGTCCTGGGACTGAAACTCTCTGGACTACAACGGGGTGAGGGATCTACAGAGCTTCAGACAAGTGGAAAGCACGAATCTTGCCGCAGTTATCTAGCTAACAGCATGGAGCTAACTCGCTAACAGCTGTTAGCGAGTTAGCTCCATGCTGAGCAGAGCAGCAGGAGACCGAACTGGCATCGATACACAACGAAGAAGTTCTGAAAAACAGACACATTCCCTCCAGAATAATGGAGGCTGGTTACAGACATGATGACTTTAACCAGAGAGTTATGGAGACTTTAAAGAGAGGAGCTACTTGTCTTTACAGTAGTGGGTCTGCTCTGTCACCCAATGTAACATGTGATCTCTCTGACTCTATTCTGCTCTGAACCTCTTTCATGTGAGGGTGAAACTCTTTTATTTTGTAAACCTCTGAAACCCCGCCCCCAATGTTCCTTAAAGCTGCTCTGAACCTCTCATGCCCAAAGTTACAGTGTGTTGATAGTTGTTATTGGACCGTGTTGAGCACGCTGTGTTCTTGAAATAAAGCTTTGTTTTTTACAATATTCTACTCAAAACCTCTTTTCTTCTCATTGAGTGCTATTTAAACTGCGCCCCCCCCCCCCCAAAAAATGTCACCAGCCGCCACTGCCTCCAACACTCCTGCCCTGGTGTTTGAGGGACTACCTGTGGGTTGGGAAGGGTGCCGGTGTGGGTGGCGTCAGGAGCTGCGTCGGCCTGGCTGGAGCCAGTGCACCGCCGCTGTCCACCTGACTGCTGGGATAAACCGCCAGGTGGTCCTCTGCCAGAGTGACGGCGGCCTCCAGCGATGTCGGGCGGTGGCAGCAGACCCACGTCGACGTTTCGGCCGGCAGGCCCCAACAAACTGCTCCAGGATCGCCTTCTGCCACTGCCTGCGCCTCTCCTGTGTTCCCGGCTGCAGC
This sequence comes from Pseudoliparis swirei, assembly GCF_029220125.1. Lineage (NCBI taxonomy): Eukaryota > Metazoa > Chordata > Actinopteri > Perciformes > Liparidae > Pseudoliparis > Pseudoliparis swirei. The sequence continues at coordinate 29,175,685 of NC_079396.1, forward strand.
CACCTCGTCATGGCGTCCCTCAGCCCGTGCCGTAGGCAAGCGGCGGTCGTCGGGCCCCATCGTGGCCTCGCGAAACCTCCGCCGGTGATCCTCCGGAGTCAGACCCAGCCTATCCATCACCGCCTTTCGCACATCCGCGTAACTGTGGCGTGCTGCTGGGGGAAGCCCCAGGGCCGCAGTCTGCGCCTCCCCAGTGAGCAGGGGCAGGAGGCGAATCGCCCACTCCCCCGCTGGCCAGCCGCATGCCTCCGCCACATACTCAAAAGTCTTTTTTGGAGCACCACCCCCGCCAAGGGGAAAGGTGTGGCCGCAGCCGTCTGGGCGGCGAGCAGTTCCAGGGCGCCAGTCTGCTCCTCTGCCTGGGCCAGGAGCTTCCCCAGTGTCTGCCGGCCTGCCTCCGCCTGGTCCTGCAGCATTGCTGCCATCCCCTCCAGCATCTGCCCCAGCTGAATCCATGGCTGATCTGGGTGCTGCTGGATGCTCTCCATGTGCTTTTTCCAACAAAAAAAAGAAAGAAGGGCTCCACGTTTGGCTCCAGTGTGACAGGTGTGTCGCCGTCAGGGATGGATTAACGAACGGGCCTACCGGGCCCAGGCGCCCATGAGCTCAGCGTGACGTCGCTGTGATTAACATTGTATTGATATGAATATGATGATATGACACGATGCGCTGTAGCCGGTATATGCTAGGCTTAAGTCATTCATGTCAGTAACAGGGCCCCAATAGTCCTACTGAGGGATGGATTACCGAACGAGCCTACCGGCACCAGGGGCCCATGAGCTCAGGGGGCCCATGAGCCAGAGCCTTAGGGGCCCCTATTCGTTTAATTCATATAACCGAAGTCCCTGCTATCATATAATTCGCGTTATGTTGTCTGCTCAGCTCCGGTATCGTTGTTCCATACGGACTGTTTTGTTCGCGATGTTTTTTTGCGGGGGCCTTGACACGTCCAGGCCCAGGGGCCCGTGGTTTCTTAATCCGTCCATGGTTGCCGTCACTAGTAGGTTCCCCCCCTAAAGCACCAATGAGCAACAAGTAGCCAGAGGGATATTCGGTAACAAGGTTTATTCCAAGATCAGACTGTGTCTCCGCTCTCCTCGCTCCTGTCTGTCCAGCTCCTTAATGGAGACAGACTCAGATCACCAACACAGATCGTCATCAGACACCGTTCCCTGAACCACACCCCCGCTCCACGCACTCTGCAGCCGAGCCTAAACACCCCCCGCTGCCACAGGGCACTTTACTCATCATGGGCAAAAGGGGAGTAGCTTGAGCACCACTAGGGCTCTACCTGTGCACGTGCCTGTATGTATATATATATATATACACATACATATATATATATGTGTATATATATGTATGTGTATATATATAAATATATATACATATAATATATGTATGTGTATATATATATATACACATATATATATATACTAGGGCTGTCAATCGATTAAAAAAATTAACTAATTAATCGCACATTTTGAAATTCATTAATCGCGATTAAAAGTTAAAAGTTCAATCATTTTAAAGACCAAACTTCACAGAGCTGTGTTCAAGAGGTTCAAAGGCTCTCCTACCTATAAAGTACCAGCGAGGTATTTAATATTGTGGATGATAAATTGTTTCTTCAGTGAAACATCAGATTAGTAAAAAAAATAAGTATATTGAGACCCCATTGGTCCTGTCATCTTTACCACTGAGCAGCAGAACCAGTGGCCTTGGGAACTGACTGACATTCACATATGTCATGTTAACCCTCTGGAGGCTGGGGGCATGTTATACATTTTACAACAACAAAATTCACCTTTTAAAGGCGTTTGCATACGACACACCCCCACGTGTTATACATCAAACATTCCAGAACAATCTCAGCTCGATTCAATGAGGCTCATTGTCCTGGCGCCGTGTTCTCTGCTCTCTGACTGACAGGCTGCTAATGAGCCTTACCTGTGAGGTGGGAGGTCCTTTGTGATTTACTGAGTGTTCATTGGTTGTTTTTTTCCCAAAATGTTGACAGACAAACGGATTGACCAATCACGTTGAAGGTTTCGTGTGACGAGTTCTTTCCGCGCCGCGTCACCCGACACGTCGCCCCTCCGTTCCTCTGTGTATCAGAGGGGGAGACGGGAGGAAGGAGGAGCAGGAGGAAACCCGACTGATTCATCCACCAGTTTAAACTCATTTCTACTCCTTATTTTCGCGGAGAAATAATTGTTTTAAAAACGGAAACAGTGTTAAACTCGGTTTGAGTGTAAACACGTCAACGACATCGGAAGTAAACAAAGTTGCGTTAAAATATTTTTGTGCGTTAACGCGGCCAAATTAATCGCATAGATTAACGCGTTAACGCTGACAACTCTAATATATACATATATTCACATATATATATACACATATATATATATATATATACAGGACTGTCTCAGAAAATTAGAATATTGTGATGAAGTTCTTTATTTTCTGTAATGCAATTTAAAAAACAAAAATGTCATGCATTCTGGATTCATTACAAATCAACTGAAATATTGCAAGTCTTTTATTCTTTTAATATTGCTGATTATGGCTTGCAGCTTAAGAAAACTCAAATATCCTATCTCTAAATATTAGAATATCATGAAAAAGTATACTAGTAGGGTATTAAACAAATCACTTGAATTGTCTAATTAACTCGAAACACCTGCAAGGGTTTCCTGAGCCTTGACAAACACTCAGCTGTTATAAATCTTTTTTTTTACTTGGTCTGAGGAAATATTACAATTTTATGAGATAGGATTTTAGAGTTTTCTTAAGCTGTAAGCCATAATCAGCAATATTAAAAGAATAAAAGGCTTGCAATATTTCAGTTGATTTGTAATGAATCCAGAATGCATGACATTTTTGTTTTTTTAATTGCATTACAGAAAATAAAGAACTTTATCACAATATTCTAATTTTCTGAGACAGTCCTGTATATACACTACCGTTCAAAAGTTTGGGATCACTTAGAAATGTCCTTATTTTTCAAAGTAAAGCATTGGTTTTTTCAATGAAGATAACATTAAATCAATCATAAATACACTCTATACATTGTTAATGTGGTAAATGACTATTCTAGGTGAAACGTCTGGTTTCTAATGAAATATCTCCATATGTGTATAGAGGCCCATTTCCAGCAACTATCACTCCAGTGTTCTAGTGGTACATTGTGTTTGCTCATCGCCTTAGAAGACTAATGTCTGATTTGAAAACCCTTGTGCAATTATGTTAGCACAGCTGAAAACTGTTTTGCTGATGAGAGAAGCTATAAAACTGGCCTTCCTTTGAGCTAGTTGATTATCTGGAGCATCACATTTGTGGGTTCGATAACTCTCAAAATGGCCAGAAAAAAAGAAGTTTTCTGTGAAACTCGCCAGTCTATTCTTGTTCTTAGAAATGAAGGCTATTCCATGCGAGAAATTGCAAAGAAACTGAAAATGTCCTCCAGCGGTGTGTACTACTCCCTTCAGAGAACAGCACAAACGGGCTCTAACCAGAGCAGAAAGAGAAGTGGGAGGCCCCGGTGCACAACTCAGCAAGATGACAAGTACATTACAGTCTCTAGTTTGAGAAATAGACGCCTCACAGGTCCTCAACTGGCAGCTTCTTTAAATGGTACCCATAAGCGCCAGTGTCAGCGTCGACAGTGAAGGCGACTCCGGGATGCTGGCCTTCTAGGCAGAGTGGCAAAGAAAAAGCCATATCTGAGACTGGCCAATCAAAGAAAAGATTGGTATGGGCAGAAGAACACAGGCATTGGACAGAGGAAGATTGGGAAAAGGTGTTCTGGACAGATGAATCCAAGTTTGAGGTGTCTGGATCACACAGAAGAACATTTGTGAGGCAGAACAGGTGAAAAGATGCTGGAAGAGTGCCTGACACCATCTGTCAAGCATGGTGGAGGTCATGTGATGGTCTGGGGCTGCTTTGGTGCTGGGAAAGTGGGACATTTGTACCAGGTAAAGGATTTTAAATAAGGAAGGCTATCACTCCATTTGGCAACGCCATGCCATACCCTGTGGGCAGCGCTTGATTGGAGCCAATGTCCTCCTCCAACAGGACAATGACCCAAAGCACACCTCCACATTGTGAAGAACTCTTGAGGGAAGAAGCAGGCAGCTTGCTGTCTGTAATGGAGTGGCCAGTCACCAGATCTCAACCCCATTGAGCTGTTGTGGGAGCAGCTTGACCGTATGGTCCTCAAGAAGTGCCCATCAAGCCAATCCAACTTGTGGAGGTGCTTCAGGAAGCGTGGGGTGACATGTCAACAGATTACCTCAACTAATTAACAGCTAGAATGACAAAGGTCTGCAATGCTGTAATTGCTGCAAAAGGAGCATTCTTTGACGAAAGCAAAGTTTTAAGAAAAAAAATTATACTTCAAATACAAATCATTATTTCTAACCTTGTCAATGTCTTGACTATATTTTCTATACATTTTGCAACTCATTTGATAAATAAAAGTGATAGTTTTCATGGAAAACACGAAATTGTCTGGGTGATCCCAAACTTTTGAACGGTAGTGTATATACATATAAACACATATATATATACACACATATATATAAATATATATATATACACATATATATATATACACACATATATATACACATATACACATATATATATATGTATGACTACATTATTTTATTCATTTAGTTTGAATGTAAAGTTTGTAAAGTTGTCAGTTCTGGTTTTCCTGCTTATATATTTGTTTATGCAAAGAACACGTAGACGACGAGTTCAGGCTCCCCCCTCCTCTCTGGGTACTAGTCCATGGGGACGCAGTACTAGTACATCGGGACTAGGGGTGCAACGGATCATCATTGATCCGTGATCCGTTCGGATCATCTATTTCGGTTCGGCACGCGCATGATCCGCGGATTGATTTATGAAGAAAAAAAAATTGTGCGCATGCTCAGTCCACACACAGCCGTAACACGTGGCTGACATAGCGATTGCTAACATAAAGAAAAACCTGCAACACAGCGTGGTCATGGCGAGCGGAGGAACAGAAGAACTAGAACGCCCCACATGGAAATACCCTGTTTGGGAGCATTTGGCTTCCCTGTCAAATTAATTCAGAAGGAAAGAGGTTGGTGGATAAAACCGTGACGGTGTGTAGGCACTGTGGCACAAGAAAGTCATACAACAGTGGAAAGTTTCCTGAAACACATCGAGCATGGCCACGCATTTACAGCGACATCACCCGGTGTTTCACTGACGGGAGTGAAACCGAAAGCAGCTCAACAACCGCTCATCACCGCGGCATTTAAGCAGCCTTCCTCCACAATCAGACCGGGCTAAAGCAATCACAAACGCTATCGGTCTGTTTATAGGTGCTGACATGAGGCCATATTCCGTTGTGCAAAACAAGGGATTCAAACACATGCTGAACGTGCTCGAGCCACGTTACGACATCCGTCGCGCACCCACTTCAGCGATAATATTGTGCCAGGTCTGTATGAGCAGGAGAAGAAAAGGTGGTGGATGAGCTGGCTGTAGCACCTCTGTTGCACTCACAACAGACGGGTGGACGTCGAGGAACGGTGAGCTATGTGACAATAACCGCTCACTTCATCACAGCAGACTGGGAGATGAGAAGTCCGGTGCTGCAGACACGCCCCTCTACGGAAGTCACACAGGCAGTCACCTTGCGCAGGTACTGACACAAGCAGTGGAGGAATGGAAGATAAAGAGGCCACTACTAATATCCCAGTCACAACTGATAATGCCAAAATCAAATAAATGCAGTGAATGAGGCAGGACTGGGCCCACAGATAGGGTGCTTTGCACATGTAGTAAATTGGCATCACAGAAGGAATCTCAGTCAATAGGATGGACCGCCTCCTTGGGAGGATCAGGAAGGTGGTTTCCTACTTCCACAGAAGCACAACAGCTGCTCATGTGCTTAAGACAAGGCAAGAAATGCTAAAGCTGCCTACTCATAAGCTCATACATGATGTCCCAACAAGGTGGAACTCCACTTATGATATGTTAGGCGTTATCTGGAGCAGCAGGCAGCTATATACTCTGCATTGACCGACAAGACCCTAAAGAAAAATGTCAAAGACATCATAACCCTTTCTGATGATGATGTGAGAGTGGCAGAGGAGGTCCTCCAGGTGCTTAAACCCTTAAAACTGTTACATCTCTGCTGAGCACTGGTGCGTTACCATCTGTGTCAATGATCCTTCCGCTGAAAACAAGGATTCTACAATCCATGGCTCCAAGTGTGGAAGACAGCACCATCACTCAAGATGTCAAGACTGCCATTAGAGAGGACCTGAAGCCCAGATACACTTCACCCCCTACTCTACAGGACTACCTCCACAGATCTACTGCCCTGGATCCAAGGTTTAACTCCCTGTCTCACATAGACCCTGACCTACCAGAGGACATACAGTGACCTCACCACTGAGATTGTGAGCAGTCTGGCCACTGAAGACTGTGATGAGGTAAAGGAAAAAACATTATTTTAAAATGATCAATTTAAATCTTCATACATTTTTTATTTTCAGTAATAATGGCATTCATTTAATGTTATTGCCGCATTTTTCATGTTTATGAAACATGAAAATAAATAATAAGTTTAATTAATGACCTATTCTTTTCTGAAAGGACAAGCAGCAGAGCCAACAGGAACAAACTTAGACACATCTCCTCCACAAAAGAAGTCGGTTGGCAGAGCTTTTTGGAGAGACCTTTGCCAGCAAAGACATGGACAGCAAGACTCCTGCTGACATCAAAGAGGAGGTGGCATTCTACCTGGCAGCAAGCGGCATTGCAGTGGATGGTGATCCACTGACATGGTGGAAAAGCAATGAGTTTAAATACCCTCATATTGCTAAGATGGCAAGATGCTATCTCGCTGTGCCAGGCTCTTCAGTTCCTTCCGAGAGTGTTCTCAACAGCAGGGGACATAGTGACTGCAAAGAGGTCCACACTCTCCAGACAATGTAGACACCCTTGTCTTTTTGAAAAAGAATTTAAAATTATAAGCTCATGTATGCTTTGTTTTCTTTCTTTAATTCTTCTTTGATAATAATGCTCTTGTTTCAAGGAAGATGATGTGCCTTCTTATGTTGCACTTTAATTTGTTTTTATTAATGGTCATTGGTCCATGTTTAAAGGAAGGAGATATGCCTTTTATGTTGCACTTTAAGTTGTTTTTCATTGATTATGTTGAAAAGAAGATGTTAATTGTACACTTTAAGTTGATTTTATATATTTCAATTGAATAATTTAAAAGTGTTAATAAACAAAAAGACAAAACATGTTTATTTGTCTTGTCTATTTTTTTTTTTTTTTTTTTTTGCTGATCCGAAAAATGATCCGATCCGTGACTCTGATCCGAGGAACGATCCGAACCGTGAGTTTTTTGATCCGTTGCACCCCTAATCGGGACGCAGTACTAGTACATGGGGACGCAGTACTAGTCCATGGGGACGCAGTACTAGTACATGGGGTCGCAGTACTAGTACATCGGGACGCAGTACTAGTCCATGGGAACGCAGTACTAGTACATGGGGACGCAGTACTTCCTCGTAATCAACGTGGACTTCCGGATGTTCGCTGTACAGGAAACTACAAAGAGTTATTTTCATAGATGGTTCTGCTCCTCGCGGTGCGTTCAGGCGCTCCTCCACGACTCGGACAAACCGGCTAGCATTTGAAACCTTCAGTCCGGTTGGTTTTGAAGCATGAACACGTGGGCGTCGTCTGAGTCGGCCTTCATTTCCCGAGTTGAGGAGGAGGACCCTGCATGTCCTCATAACACACGTAGAACACATTCATGTCCTCATAACACACGTAGAACACATTCATGTCCTCATAACACACGTAGAACACATTCATGTCCTCATAACACACGTAGAACACATTCATGTCCTCATAACACACGTAGAACACATTCATGTCCTCATAACACACGTAGAACACATTCATGTCCTCATAACACACGTAGAACACATTCATGTCCTCATAACACACGTAGAACACATTCATGTCCTCATAACACACGTAGAACACATTCATGTCCTCATAACACATGTAGAACACATTCATGTCCTCATAACACATGTAGAACACATTCATGTCCTCATAACACACGTAGAACACATTCATGTCCTCATAACACACGTAGAACACATTCATGTCCTCATAACACACGTAGAACACATTCATGTCCTCATAACACATATAGAACACATTCATGTCCTCATAACACATAGAACACATTCATGTCCTCATCACACGTAGAACACATTCATGTCCTCATAACACACGTAGAACACATTCATGTCCTCATAACACACGTAGAACACATTCATGTCCTCATAACACACGTAGAACACATTCATGTCCTCATAACACATGTAGAACACATTCATGTCCTCATAACACATGTAGAACACATTCATGTCCTCATAACACACGTAGAACACATTCATGTCCTCATAACACACGTAGAACACATTCATGTCCTCATAACACCACGTAGAACACATTCATGTCCTCATAACACACGTAGAACATTCATGTCCTCATAACACATGTAGAACACATTCATGTCCTCATAACACACGTAGAACACATTCATGTCCTCATAACACACGTAGAACACATTCATGTCCTCATAACACATGTAGAACACATTCATGTCCTCATAACACATGTAGAACACATTCATGTCCTCATAACACACGTAGAACACATTCATGTCCTCATAACACACGTAGAACACATTCATGTCCTCATAACACACGTAGAACACATTCATGTCCTCATAACACACGTAGAACACATTCATGTCCTCATAACACACGTGGAACACATTCATGTCCTCATAACACACGTAGAACACATTCATGTCCTCATAACACCGGAGAACACATTCATGTCCTCAACACACGTAGAACACATTCATGTCCTCATAACACACGTGGAACACATTCATGTCCTCATAACACACGTAGAACACATTCATGTCCTCATAACACACGGAGAACACATTCATGTCCTCATAACACACGTAGAACACATTCATGTCCTCATAACACATGTAGAACACATTCATGTCCTCATAACACACGTAGAACACATTCATGTCCTCATAACACATGTAGAACACATTCATGTCCTCATAACACACGTAGAACACATTCATGTCCTCATAACACATGTAGAACACATTCATGTCCTCATAACACGTAGAACACATTCATGTCCTCATAACACACGTGGAACACATTCATGTCCTCATAACACATGTAGAACACATTCATGTCCTCATAACACACGTAGAACACATTCATGTCCTCATAACACACGTAGAACACATTCATGTCCTCATAACACACGTAGAACACATTCATGTCCTCATAACACATGTGGAACACATTCATGTCCTCATAACACACGTAGAACACATTCATGTCCTCATAACACACGTAGAACACATTCATGTCCTCATAACACACGTAGAACACATTCATGTCCTCATAACACGTAGAACGCATTCATGTCCTCATAACACCGTAGAACACATTCATGTCCTCATAACACGTAGAACACATTCATGTCCTCATAACACACGTAGAACGCATTCATGTCCTCAACACACGTAGAACGCATTCATGTCCTCATAACACGTAGAACACATTCATGTCCTCATAACACACGTAGAACACATTCATGTCCTCATAACACCACGTGGAACACATTCATGTCCTCATAACACACGTGGAACACATTCATGTCCTCATAACACACGTGGAACACATTCATGTCCTCATAACACACGTGGAACACATTCATGTCCTCATAACACACGTGGAACACATTCATGTCCTCATAACACGTAGAACACATTCATGTCCTCATAACACACGTGGAACACATTCATGTCCTCATAACACCGTAGAACACATTCATGTCCTCATAACACCGTGGAACACATTCATGTCCTCATAACACGTGGAACACATTCATGTCCTCATAACACACGTGGAACACATTCATGTCCTCATAACACCACGTGGAACACATTCATGTCCTCATAACACCACGTGGAACACATTCATGTCCTCATAACACGTGGAACACATTCATGTCCTCATAACACACGTGGAACACATTCATGTCCTCATAACACACGTGGAACACATTCATGTCCTCATAACACACGTGGAACACATTCATGTCCTCATAACACACGGAGAACACATTCATGTCCTCATAACACATGTAGAACACATTCATGTCCTCATAACACACGTAGAACACATTCATGTCCTCATAACACACGTAGAACACATTCATGTCCTCATAACACACGTAGAACACATTCATGTCCTCATAACACGTAGAACACATTCATGTCCTCATAACACACGTAGAACACATTCATGTCCTCATAACACACGTGGAACACATTCATGTCCTCATAACACACGTGGAACACATTCATGTCCTCATAACACATGTGGAACACATTCATGTCCTCATAACACACGTGGAACACATTCATGTCCTCATAACACATGTGACACACATTCATGTCCTCATAACACACGTGGAACACATTCATGTCCTCATAACACATGTGGAACACATTCATGTCCTCATAACACACGTAGAACACATTCATGTCCTCATAACACACGTGGAACACATTCATGTCCTCATAACACACGTAGAACACATTCATGTCCTCATAACACACGTAGAACACATTCATGTCCTCATAACACACGTAGAACACATTCATGTCCTCATAACACAAGTAGAACACATTCATGTCCTCATAACACACGTAGAACACATTCATGTCCTCATAACACCACGTAGAACACATTCATGTCCTCATAACACACGTAGAACACATTCATGTCCTCATAACACCGTAGAACACATTCATGTCCTCATAACACACGTAGAACACATTCATGTCCTCATAACACCGTGGAACACATTCATGTCCTAATGACACACGTAGAACACATTCATGTCCTCATAACACCGTGGAACACATTCATGTCCTCATAACACCGTGGAACACATTCATGTCCTCATAACACCCGTGGAACACATTCATGTCCTCATAACACCGTGGAACACATTCATGTCCTCATAACACACGTGGAACACATTCATGTCCTCATAATTACGTCATGTCCTCATAACACACGTGGAACACATTCATGTCCTCATAACACACGTGGAACACATTCATGTCCTCATAACACACGTGGAACACATTCATGTCCTCATAACACACGTGGAACACATTCATGTCCTCAACACACGTAGAACACATTCATGTCCTCATAACACACGTAGAACGCATTCATGTCCTCAACACACGTAGAACGCATTCATGTCCTCATAACACACGTGGAACGCATTCATGTCCTCATAACACACGTGGAACGCATTCATGTCCTCATAACACACGTGGAACGCATTCATGTCCTCATAACACACGTGGAACGCATTCATGTCCTCATAACACACGGAGAACGCATTCATGTCCTCATAACACACGTGGAACGCATTCATGTCCTCATAACACACGTGGAACGCATTCATGTCCTCATAACACACGTAGAACGCATTCATGTCCTCATAACACACGGAGAACACATTCATGTCCTCATAACACACGTGGAACACATTCATGTCCTCATAACACACGTGGAACACATTCATGTCCTCATAACACACGTGGAACACATTCATGTCCTCATAACACACGTGGAACACATTCATGTCCTCATAACACGTGGAACACATTCATGTCCTCATAACACATGTGGAACACATTCATGTCCTCATAACACACGTGGAACACATTCATGTCCTCATAACACACGTGGAACACATTCATGTCCTCATAACACATGTGGAACACATTCATGTCCTCATAACACACGTGGAACACATTCATGTCCTCATAACACACGTAGAACACATTCATGTCCTCATAACACACGTGGAACACATTCATGTCCTCATAACACGTAGAACACATTCATGTCCTCATAACACACGTGGAACACATTCATGTCCTCATAACACACATAGAACACATTCATGTCCTCATAACACACGTAGAACACATTCATGTCCTCATAACACATGTAGAACACATTCATGTCCTCATAACACACGTAGAACACATTCATGTCCTCACGAAAAAGGATCCAGAGACAAGGAGATAGCCGGTGACATCGCAGCGCCGCTCTCCATCGCGTCCACCGAGCCGACCGGTGTGGTTACACTCGCATGGCCAGAAGTGGAAATCTCGTCCTCCTGGAGATCCCAGGTTGATGCAGCAAGTAACGGCGCGTTGTGTGCTAACACCAAGCTAACAGGCTAACGCGCGGTGTGTGCGCGCGAGGTTCGTGGCACCGAGCGAACTTCTGTCGAAGCTGCCGGGCCGAACTGAGCTCCTCCATTAGCCCGCTCACTCTTAGAATAATTTGTTATCCGTGTTTATACTGATCGATGAGCAAAACCCGTGCGCGGTGTCTGCTCGATATGGTTACTATAACTCAGGTACGTGAACGCCTACAACAACAAAAGGAGGTTTTCGCGGAGATTATCCAACAACAAGAGAAGAGCTTCAAATGTTTTGTTGAAATGATAATGGATTCTACGAACAAACGCATGGATAACATGTTAAAGGACTTGCAAGATCTCAAAATGAGCATTCAATATACCCAGAAGGAAATGGATGACCTGAAATCTGCCAATGCAAATCATCTGACTGTTTGCGGCAGTAAACAACAGGACATTATGAGGGATAACATCCAGGCTGTCAACAAGAAAATGGACTATTTCGAGGGCCAGTCCAGGAGAAATAACGTGGTCATCGATGGGATGGCGGAAACGGAAAATGAAGGATGGGCTGAAGTGCAGGATAAGGTACGGCGATTACTGTCGGAGAATCTGCAGCTCGGGAGCAACCGGGAGGTGGAACTGGAGCGCGCTCATCGAACGGGAAGGCCTGGCGTCGACGGCAATAGACCGCGGCCGATAGTCATCAAGTTCCTTCGATACAAGGACAAAGTAGCTGCTCTTCAGAATGCCAAACACTTAAAAGGGACTAACATTTTTATCAACGAGGACTTTACGGATGCTGTCCGTCAGAAGAGGAGGGCTCTCATGCCAGCCATGATGGTTGCGCGTGAGAGAGGGGACATTGCCTATCTCCGGCACGACAGACTGATAACACATCCCCCTTCAAGACAACGACGAAGCGAGAATACCATCAATCTTGTGAGTGATTCGGGTCATTAAGCCCTACTCTCGCAATGTAACTTTTTATTGCTCGGTGACTCTTTTACTATGGGCTCAACAACTCTTAATATCCCAGGCAAAGGCCTGCTGATTGCTCATGTAAACATCTGTAGCTTAAGGAATAAGATCCATGAATTAAGTTGTATGATGCTACCAAACAACATCCATATACTTGCAGTATCTGAGACACATTTAGATCCCTCATTTGAAAATGCAGAACTAGCGGTTGATGGATATACACTGTTCAGGAAAGACCGGAACAGATATGGGGGTGGTGTGGCTTTTTATGTCCAGAATAACATTCCAGTAAGTGTACGAGGGGATTTAATGATGTGTGACATTGAGGCACTGTGGTTGCAAGTTCATCTGCCACAAACTAAACCCATACTTGTTGGTTGCTGCTATAGGCCGCCGAGCGCGGACATGTTGTGCTTAGATTTGATCTGCCTGATGGATCGTGGAGGTCTCCATCGTGGAATATGCCTACTATGAACTATTCATCCACTCTGTCACATTCATTGAATGTATTTTAACTCTAAATCTGTCATTCTGGTCACATGACATCTATTGTTCTGTCCATCCTGGAGAGGGATCCTCCTCTGTTGCTCTCCTGAAGGTTTCTTCCCTTTTTTTCCCCCTGAAGGGTTATTTGGGAGTTTTTCCTGGTCCGATGTGAGGTTTTGGGGCAGGGATGTCTATGTGTACAGATTGTAAAGCACTCCGAGACAAATTTGTAATTTGTGAAATTGGGCTATACAAATAAACTGAATTGAATTGAATTGAATCTGTGAAATGTTGGATAAATCGTGTGATGATAACCGAGAAGTATTTTTTGTGGGTGACTTGAATATCGATTGGTTTTCAAATTGTCTGTTAAAAAAGAAGCTTCTTGCTGTAGCCAGTGCTTGCAACCTATCTCAAACTATTACATTACCAACTAGAACTAGTACAAATAAGAATGGAAAAAAATCAACAAAATGTATTGATCATTTCTTCACTAACACCCCTGAACACTGCTCTAAAGCCGTTTCAGTAGTTCTTGGTTTCAGTGATCACAATTTAATAGCTCTTAAAAGGAAAACAAAAATCCCAAAAGCTGCCTGTAGGATTATACATAAAAGATTATACAAACATTTCCAAGTGGAAACTTTCATGGAGGATGTAATGAATGTTAACTGGTCTATGGTGTGTCAAGAGGAGGACCCTGTTTTGGCCCTAAATATATTCATGAAATTATTTATGAACATTGCGGATAAACATGCACCGTTAAAAACAACAACTGTAAAGGCAAAGTGTGCCCCATGGGTCAGTAGTGATTTGAAAACTCTTATGGGTCAAAGGAATGAGGCAAAACTAGTGGCTGATACATCTGGCTCACTGTCTGATAGGAAAATGTATTGAAATTAAGAAATCAAGTAACTAAATTGAACAGAGGGAAAAAGAGAGAGTATTACCAAAGCAAAATTGACGACTCAAAGAATGATATAATGGGTAGGTCTTTACATCATGCAAAGCCTAATATAATAAACAATGGTTCGTTTCTCACAAAACCAGAAGAGATTGCTAATTATTTTAATAACTATTTTACGAGTAAAGTTGATAATCTGAGAACAAACTTGAGACCCACCGATGGCTCCTCCTCATGCACACTGATTGAGAACTACATGATGTTGGACAAAAACTGCCAATTTGATTTTGTGCAGGTAACTTCCCCTGAAATCGAGAGAATGTTGTCGTCTCTGCCGACCGATAAAATGGCTGGTATAGACCATTTAGATGGTAAACTGCTGCAACTTGCTTCTGTTCACTTATCTATACCAATATGTCACATCTTCAACAACTGCTTAAAGTATGGTGTATGCCCAAAGGTCTGGAAGGTAGAAGGTGATTCCTATACCTAAGGACAATAAATCTGCCTTCACATGTGTAAATAGCCGTCCAATTTGTATACTCCCCATTTTGAGTAAATTATTGGAGAAAATTGTTTTCAAACAAATACAGGATTATTTTATTCGGAATAACCTCATTACCAGTTCCCAACATGCATACAGACCTAATCACTCAACAGCTACTGCCCTTGCCCAGCTAACTGATGATTGGCTGATACAGATGGACAATAAGAAAATATGGCACAGTCTTGCTTGACTTTAGTGCTGCATTTGATGTAATTGATCATGACATTATGATTACAAAACTTGAAAGTTATGGATTCAGCAGAACTGCACTCTCTTGGATGGTTAGCTATCTCTCTGAGAGATCTCAGAGTCTTTTATAATGGCAGTTTATCAGACTGTAGACATGTCAGCTGTGGGGTTCCACAGGGGAGCTGCTTGGGCCCTTTACTCTTTTCACAAATGACCTCCCTTTGTCAATTAAAAATTCCAACATGGTCATGTATGCTGATGACACAACACTGGACAGCAATTCTTCAAACAAACTGGAACTTGCTACCATTTTGAATCAGGATCTGGAGAGAGTGTCTGATTGGGTGAAAGTGAATAAGCTAGCCCTAAACATTTCTAAAACTAAATGCATTTTGTTTGGCTCTAGGAATACACTTCACGGTGACACACAGCTTCACCTGTCGATGTCTGGCTCAGCGATAGAACAGGTCCAGAAGGTCAAACTACTGGGTGTAGTGTTGGATGAAGAGTTGTCGTGGTCTGAGCACATCAACAGCATTGTCACTAAGAGGGGAAGGGGTATAGCTATGACCAGAAAGTGTTTTGCTTATTTAACTCTCCCTGTTGTTTGTCAGGTGTTACACTCACTGGTCTTTTGTCATCTGATGTACTGTCCATTCATATGGGCAGTGGCTGCTAAGAAGGACATACACAAACTACAAATGGTTCAAAACAGAGCTGCCAGATTAGCACTCCAGTGTTCAATTAGAACTAATACTGCATATATGCATCTCGCCTGTCATGGTTCTCAGTTGAAACTCAACTTCACTTTTGTCTTCTCATGTTTTTCAGGAAAGTAGTATTTAATCAGACACCGGTATATTTCTTCAATCAGTTACAATACACATTTAACAGACATAAACATAACACTAGGAATGCTAGTTTAGGTCAATTGATACCGCCAACCCCAAGAACTAACCTCCTCAAACGTACTGTGATCTATCGTGCAATTACCGCTTGGAACCTACTGCCTCCTCGTTTAACTCACATGAGTAACAATTTATCATTCAAAAAACAATTAAAGGCGCACCTAAGAACATTCACCACTTGACGTATTCTATTGCTTTTTAGTCATCTGATTTTCCTTTTCTTATTCTTTGTATGACTTAAGTTGATCTGCACAACATAACATATATCTTATCCTTTAACTGTACTGAGCAACTGACTGCACTATTTTTTCTTTTTCTTTTACTTTGTTGTACTATTTTTAACTGTTGGATTCACGATATGTTTTGTATGTATTGTATTTTGTCCTTTCTGTGGACCCCAAGAAGATTAGCAGTCGCTAAGGCGTCAGCTAATGGGGATCCAATAAATAAACAAATAAACAAATAACACACGTAGAACACATTCATGTCCTCATAACACACGTAGAACACATTCATGTCCTCATAACACACGTGGAACACATTCATGTCCTCATAACACACGTAGAACACATTCATGTCCTCATAACACACGTAGAACACATTCATGTCCTCATAACACACGTAGAACACATTCATGTCCTCAACACATGTAGAACACATTCATGTCCTCATAACACACGTAGAACACATTCATGTCCTCATAACACACGTAGAACACATTCATGTCCTCATAACACACGTGGAACACATTCATGTCCTCATAACACACGTAGAACACATTCATGTCCTCATAACACACGTAGAACACATTCATGTCCTCATAACACACGTAGAACACATTCATGTCATCAACACATGTAGAACACATTCATGTCCTCATAACACACGTAGAACACATTCATGTCCTCATAACACACGTAGAACACATTCATGTCCTCATAACACACGTAGAACACATTCATGTCCTCATAACACACGTAGAACACATTCATGTCCTCAACACATGTAGAACACATTCATGTCCTCATAACACATGTAGAACACATTCATGTCCTCATAACACACGTAGAACACATTCATGTCCTCATAACACACGTGGAACACATTCATGTCCTCATAACACACGGAGAACACATTCATGTCCTCAACACACGTAGAACACATTCATGTCCTCATAACACACGTAGAACACATTCATGTCCTCATAACACACGTAGAACACATTCATGTCCTCATAACACACGTAGAACACATTCATGTCCTCATAACACACGTGGAACACATTCATGTCCTCATAACACACGTGGAACACATTCATGTCCTCATAACACACGTGGAACACATTCATGTCCTCATAACACACGTAGAACACATTCATGTCCTCATAACACACGTAGAACACATTCATGTCCTCATAACACATGTAGAACACATTCATGTCCTCATAACACACGGAGAACACATTCATGTCCTCAACACACGTAGAACACATTCATGTCCTCATAACACACGTAGAACACATTCATGTCCTCATAACACACGTAGAACACATTCATGTCCTCATAAAACACGTAGCACACATTCATGTCCTCATAACACACGTAGAACACATTCATGTCCTCATAACACATGTAGAACACATTCATGTCCTCAACACACGTAGAACACATTCATGTCCTCATAACACACGTAGAACACATTCATGTCCTCATAAAACACGTAGAACACATTCATGTCCTCATAACACATGTAGAACACATTCATGTCCTCATAACACACGTAGAACACATTCATGTCCTCATAACACACGTAGAACACATTCATGTCCTCATAACACACGTGGAACACATTCACGTCCTCATAAAACATGTGGAACACATTCATGTCCTCATAACACATGTAGAACACATTCATGTCCTCATAAAACACGTAGAACACATTCATGTCCTCATAAAACACGTAGAACACATTCATGTCCTCATAACACACGTAGAACACATTCATGTCCTCATAACACACGTAGAACACATTCATGTCCTCATAAAACACGTAGAACACATTCATGTCCTCATAACACACGTAGAACACATTCATGTCCTCATAACACATGTAGAACACATTCATGTCCTCAACACATGTAGAACACATTCATGTCCTCATAACACACGTAGAACACATTCATGTCCTCATAACACACGTAGAACACATTCATGTCCTCATAACACATGTAGAACACATTCATGTCCTCATAAAACACGTAGAACACATTCATGTCCTCATAACACACGTAGAACACATTCATGTCCTCATAACACACGTAGAACACATTCATGTCCTCATAACACACGTAGAACACATTCATGTATATAAAGTTTATAAACATAATATATACAGTATATATATATTATGTATATATACATATATATATATATATATAAATAAGTACATATATATACACATATAAATATGTACATATATATACAGTATGTGTATATGTATTCAATTCAATTCAGCTTATTTGTATAGCCCAATTTCACAAATTACAAATTAGTCTCGGAGTGCTTTACAATCTGTACACATAGACATCCCTGACCTTTGACCTTTGACCTCACATCGGATCAGGAACAACTCCCAAATAACCCTTCAGGGGGAACAAGGTCAGAACCCTTGAGGAGAGAACAGAGGAGGATCCCTCTCCAGATGGACAGAACAATAGATGTAATGTGTACAGAAGGACAGATTTAGAGTTAAAATACATTCAATGAATATGACAGAGTGGATGAATAGTTCATAGTAGGCATATTCCACGATGGAGACCTCCACGATCCATCAGGCAGATGGCGGTGGGGAGGAGGAGTGGGCGGAGTCTCAACAGTGGGCGGAGTCTCAACAGGACAGTGGCGTAGTCAGTAGCAGGAATTCCACGACCCAGACCTCGATGATAAGATAAGATATATACTTTATTAATCCCCAAGGGGAAATTAGTTCTCTGCATTTAACCCATCCTTAGTTATTAAGGAGCAGTGGGCTGCAGTGATGCGCCCGGGAAGCAACTGGGGGTTCAGTGCCTTGCTCAAGGACACTTCGACTTGCAACTAATGGGGAGAGCAGGGATCGAACCGACAACCTTGGGGTTGCAGGATGGCCCTCTTACCCCACTGAGCTACAGCCGCCATCAGCAGATAGGATCTATGCCGTCTCATAGGGTCCGATGACCCCATGAGACGTGAAGTCACAAGTCATACTGTATATATATATATATACTGTATATATATACTGTATATATATATATACAGTATATATATGTATACTGTATATACACACATATATATATATACAGTATATATATACACAGTATATATATGTATACTGTATATACACACATATATATATATTTCCTTAATATATATATATATACACATATATATATACTGTATATATATACATACACTGTATATATATATATATATATATTTCCTTAATATATATATATACACACACATATATATACTGTATATATATACAGTATATATATATATATGTGTGTATATATACAGTATATATATATATACTGTATATATATACAGTATATATATATATACACACAGTATATATATATATGTGTGTATATATACAGTATATATATATATATATATATTTCCTTAATATATATATATACACATATATATACTGTATATATAAATATATACATATATATGTGTGTATATATATGTATATATATATATACTGTATATATATACAGTATATATATATACACACAGTATATATATATATGTGTGTATATATACAGTATATATATACTGTATATATATACAGTATATATATATATACACAGTATATATATTTCCTTAATATATATATATATATATACACACACAGTATATATATATGTGTGTATATATACAGTGTATATATATACTGTATATATATACAGTATATATATATATTTCCTTAATATATATATATATTATATATACACACACAGTATATATATGATTCCAGCTTACAGCTTCACATCTCCGTAATATAAAACGTTGTTTTTAAACCTGATAAACAGCTGAATTCTGTTTATAGACACGTAAAGGACACACAGACACACACACATACACACACACACAGACACACACACACACAGAGACACACACACACACAGACACACACACACACACACACACACACACACTCTCTCTCTCTCTCTCTCTCTCTCTCTCGTCCTGGGGGATGGATGAGTGAGCTTGTCTCTGTTTGGGTCACTGGGTCGCTCACTGCTGCTCTGGGGGAGGGGTGTGTGTGTGTGTGTGTATGTGTGTGTGTGTGTGTGTGTGTGTGTGTGTGTGTGTATGTGTGTGTGTGTGTGTGTATATGTGTGTGTGTGTGTGTATGTGTGTGTGTGTGTGTATATGTGTGTGTGTGTGTGTGTGTGTGTGTGTGTGTGTGTGTGTGTGTGTGTGTGTATGTGTGTGTGTGTGTATGTGTGTGTGTGTGTGTATCTATGTGTGTGTATGTGTGTGTGTCTGTGTGTGTGTGTGTGTGTGTGTGTGTGTGTGTATGTGTGTGTGTGTGTATGTGTGTGTGTGTATGTGTCTGTGTGTGTATGTGTGTGTGTGTGTGTGTGTGTGTGTGTGTGTATGTGTGTGTGTGTGTCTGTATGTGTGTGTGTATGTGTGTATATATGTGTGTGTGTATATGTGTGTGTGTGTGTGTGTGTGTGTGTGTGTGTGTGTGTCTGTGTGTGTGTATGTGTGTGTGTCTGTGTGTGTGTATGTGTGTATATGTCTGTGTGTGTGTATGTGTGTATATGTCTGTGTGTATGTGTGTGTGTGTGTGTGTGTGTGTATGTGTGTGTGTCTGTGTGTGTGTGTGTGTGTTAGAGGTCAGCCTGTAGTGTATCTCCTCCCCTGCTTGACGATAACTGGGTGCGTTTGTTTTCCTCATGTGTTGACGTGTTTGTTGTGTCTGTTAGCCTCAGTGACGGGTGGAGTTTATCGTTCTCTAAGCACCGACAGGGTGTGTTTGATTTGTTGTTCCTCTTTCTTCCTCAGTGTGGGGGGGGGGGGCTTGTTTTAAGTATGTCTGACTGTGGGTGGGTTTGATTCATACATACAAGCTGAAGACCCGGGGGGCGTTTGTTTTGGTCACCCTGTCTATCTGTCTCTACAGGATCAGCAGCTCCTTAACAGGGGTGTGTTTGTTTTTGTTCATCATGACCCAGCTGTGTCTCCTCCTCTGGTCCGGAGCGCTTGTTTCGCTGCGGGGAGCAGCCTGTTGTGCCTCAGGAGGAACACAGCACAATAATACCTCATGTAAGGTTCATTGGTGAAGATTCAGGATCAGATTTGGTAATCCAGTCCTGCCTTTGATCTGGATTAAACACGAGGTGGAGGACGACCAACTGGAGTGGGAATCTGGATCAGTTTGATCCTGAAGGTCCAGATGGTTCTGATCCAGGAGGAGCAGCGGCAACGTCACCTCACAGTGAAGATGAACCGGCTCACACACTGAGGGCCTGGAGTGTGTTGGTGACCAGACTCACACACTGAGGGCCCTGGGGGCGGGGCCTCTCTCCTTCGGGTTTAACCTGGAAAACTGTTTCCTAAATATTCAGTTCAGTTTATTTTATAGATCCTATTTTCACAAATTACAAATGTGCCTCAGAGGGCTTCACAATCTGTACACAGACATCCCTGACCTTTGACCTCACATCAGAGATCTGTAGCCTACCACACATTTTCAAATCTACACCCAATGCCTTGCGATTAAATGCTTTAACATGACGCTAGCTATTCACGAGCTAGTTAGCTCCATAACACAGAAGGCAATGGAGCAGCGTTAGCTCGCGTTAGTTCGCGTTAGTTCGCGTTAGCTCGCGTTAGCGCATACTCGGCTTGATTTGACTTCGCCGAGCTCTCCTTTCAACTTTGTGATGATTTACGTCATTGACTCTGAATAATGACGCCGTTCATCTCAGTTTCATCAACACTGAGCAACAAGTCCAGAGACAATAGCTCCTCCTCTTTGAATGTTCGCTCCACTTCCTGTTACCTGTCTGTGATCCAGGGGC